>NC_139705.1:29133683-29141183 GCF_964188405.1 Protomyctophum parallelum | reverse complement strand
TAGAGTCTAGAGAGGGTGTAACATACTAGAGTCTAGAGAGGGTGTAACATACTAGAGTCTAGAGAGGGTGTAACATACTGTACTAGAGTCTAGAGAGGGTGTAACATACTAGAGTCTAGAGAGGGTGTAACATACTAGAGTCTAGAGAGGGTGTAACATACTAGAGTCTAGAGAGGGTGTAACATACTAGAGTCTAGAGAGGGTATAACATACTGTACTAGAGTCTAGAGAGGGTGTAACATACTAGAGTCTAGAGAGGGTGTAACATACTAGAGTCTAGAGAGGGTGTAACATACTAGAGTCTATAGAGAGGGTGTAACATACTAGAGTCTAGAGAGGGTGTAACATACTAGAGTCTATAGAGAGGGTGTAACATACTAGAGTCTAGAGAGGGTGTAACATACTAGAGTCTATAGAGAGGGTGTAACATACTAGAGTCTAGAGAGGGTGTAACATACTAGAGTCTAGAGAGGGTGTAACATACTAGAGTCTATAGAGAGGGTGTAACATACCAGAGTCTATAGAGAGGGTGTAACATACTAGAGTCTAGAGAGGGTGTAACATACCAGAGTCTATAGAGAGGGTGTAACATACTAGAGTCTAGAGAGGGTGTAACATACTAGAGTCTAGAGAGAGGGTGTAACATACCAGAGTCTATAGAGAGGGTGTAACATACTGTATAGAGTCTAGAGAGGGTGTAACATACTAGAGTCTAGAGAGGGTGTAACATACTGTATAGAGTCTAGAGAGGGTGTAACATACTAGAGTCTAGAGAGGGTGTAACATACTAGAGTCAGGGGGGCAGTCAGCCAGATATTTCGTGAAGCCTCATTTGAAATCGGTAGTTCATATAATGGCCTGTTGTGGCGCTGGACTGGACCCAAAAAGCCCCATAGCTCCATAGAGGCCCATGTATTTTGGCCCAACTTCACCTAGACTGTATTACCTTAATAAACATGGTCATGAATACTTTCTTCTTCCAGTCACTAGTTTAAAGTCTCATTTCTAATGTCATAATATTCTTTTTGGAAAATTATGGTCCCATTAATTAAAAAAATGACCATAAAGAAAAAAAACCATCGCATATGTTCTGAGGGGCGTGGCTACCGTTACAGTCTATGATCGGGATTCCCCTCCCACTCGAGTCAAAATAAAAACCAACGGAGAAGAAGGGGGGGAAGTCCCGCCTCGTTGTCTGGGCAGCCAATGGCCAGCTGGTCCAAAACGGAGCCAGCCAATGGCCAGCTGGTACCAAACGGATCTAGAAAGATGGCGACTTACATCAGGAATTACCATATTATTACAGGCTTCATTTTACGTTCATGTTAGACCCGGCGAACGCTTTGTCCATATTTTTTACAGTCTATGACTAGAGTCTAGAGAGGGTGTAACATACTAGAGTCTATAGAGAGGGTGTAACATATACCAGAGTCTATAGAGAGGGTGTAACATACTAGAGTCTATAGAGAGGGTGTAACATATACCAGAGTCTATAGAGAGGGTGTAACATACTAGAGTCTATAGAGAGGGTGTAACATACTAGAGTCTATAGAGGGTGTAACATACTAGAGTCTAGAGAGGGTGTAACATACTAGAGTCTATAGAGAGGGTGTAACATACTAGAGTCTAGAGAGGGTGTAACATACTAGAGTCTAGAGAGGGTGTAACATACTAGAGTCTAGAGAGGGTGTAACATACTAGAGTCTATAGAGAGGGTGTAACATACTAGAGTCTAGAGAGGGTGTAACATACTAGAGTCTAGAGAGGGTATAACATACTAGAGTCTAGAGAGGGTGTAACATACTAGAGTCTATAGAGAGGGTGTAACATACTAGAGTCTATAGAGAGGGTGTAACATACTAGAGTCTATAGAGAGGGTGTAACATACTAGAGTCTATAGAGAGGGTGTAACATACTAGAGTCTATAGAGAGGGTGTAACATATACCAGAGTCTATAGAGAGGGTGTAACATACTAGAGTCTATAGAGAGGGTGTAACATGTACCCTAGAAAGGGGCTGCTATATGGGTTTTTTAGACATGTTCTTGTTAAAAAAAGAAAATGGCATGCATTTATCTTCTGCTATAGCTTCACTCCTCTTGTGTTTCCATTCCCATCATGGTGGTGTGCGTGCGTGCGTGCGTGCGTGGGCGCGCGGCGCACATCATGTACTGTGCACACACACACACACACACACACACACACACACACACACACACACACACACACACACACACACACACACACACACACACACAAGGGGAAAAGGCAGACATTGAGTGAGCAGATGGTGAGCATATTAATTTTTTCATGAGTAACATTAAGCGTTCATTAGAGACAACAGGCTAAGCCAATCCTCCGTCCACCCCCGTGCATTCAGCTCGGACAACGACCATGCACTCAACCAACAAACGCACACGCACGCACGCCGTGCGCGCGCACGTGACAGTCCTGTGGCTCTCGGTCACCGCTGACACCCTCCTCTCCTCTCCTCTAATTGTCTAATACAATATTTTGAGAACCACTCTACAAGTTGGACTGTGGATCAGTGTTGTTTTCGACTATAAAACTAAGACGGAAAAATATTCATCAACTACCTTTTTTCACTGACGAAAACCAAATGGAACCTAAAGGAAAACTAAGCTATGATGAGGTGAGGGGCGCTCCTATCATCACATCATTATGACTAGGGATGTCCGCTTCCGATCCGATCCCGATACCTCAATTTCTGTGTTAGCCGATACCGATACTGAATACCGATACCAGTGTAGTGATCTCATGTTGTGTTTATAGCTATCTACAGTAGCTATATAACTCGTGCTGTGTTTATAGCAGACAAGTACTGTATCCTCACTCATATGTGCACTTGCAGTTTGGTCAACTCCAAAGCAAACTCCACATGCCCCAACATTATATTTACCTGCCATAGTGTCAACCGATATACCAATACTTGGTACATCTCCGATATACCAATATCAGAGATGTCCTGATACCGATACAGTTTCAGGACATCTCTAATTGCAACACAGTCCTAATTATGACGTAACATTTCTATTTGGTCAGACACGTATGACGTATGAAAATTCTCCATTCATTGTCAAGGGGAATTTAATGTTTTAAGTGTAAGACGAAGATCTATACACTAATAGCTGAATAAAAATGTGCCTCGGACAAGACCAAGTCTTTGCCACGCATAAATGTGTCCGTGTACGTATACGGAATTTAGGAATTATGGATGAATGAAGTGATGCTTTTATACGAGACACAAAGCCTATTAGGCGTCGTGTGGCTCTCGTATTAAAACCATCACTTTATTCTGTTCTCTCATTTCACCCCTACCCCCCCCCCCCCCCCCCCCCCCCCCCCCCCCACCCTCCCCCCTCTTGTCTATATCCATCTCTCTGTAATCAAAAAGAGAAAGGGGGAAAAAAAAGAAAATCCTAAAACCTGTTATTGGCGGTAAATCAGGTTTAATCTCCAGCGTTGAAGTATAAAGATGTAACATTAATCCGACATCTGTCCAATACAAATGTTTTAGCGCTCATATTTCAGAGAAACCTCATTCGGCCCCCGCCCGGCCGCTTAAGCTGCATGCATGCTTACTGATATGAGCGTGCAGGAGCGTGGACGAGACAGAGAGAGAGAGTGAGGGAGGGGGGGGGGGGGGGGGGGGGGTGAGAGAGAGAGAGAGAGAGAGACATTGATTGTACATCCGTGGCTTTGTGTGTGTGTGTGTGTGTGCGTGCGTGCGTGCGTGCATGCGTGCATGCGTGTACAAGTCTTAATACTGGTGTGTACATACAGTACATGCTTTTGTGTGTGTGTTTGGGGAGCGTGCATGTGTGTGCGCACGTGCATGCTTGCATTCAAGTGTGTGCATGCGTAGTTGCGTACGCGTACGTGTGTATGTACTGTATGTGTGCACTGTGCAGCCATGTTCCAGCCACGTCCAATTCAATATAATGTTTAAATCACAAGTTGACGCAAGAAAGACACTTCACATGTAGAGCAAAGAACCGACAGAGATCCATCCAAAAAAATTACTTCCCCTTAACTGGATGAAACGTAGAAACCTATAGTTAAGCCAGACCCAGACTCTATAGGGTGGGCGGCCATCTGCCTCGACCGTGTCGGGGGAGAGAAAGACAGAGAGAGAGGGAGAGACAGAGAGGGAGATACAGACAAATACAAGTAATAGCACTAGCAATAAATATAATACTAATAAAAATAATAGTGTCCAGTGGCCTTTGCATGATGTCTCCCTCTCTCCCTCCCTCCTGCCCAGCCTAGCGGAGCGGTCTGTTCGGTCAGAAGGTTCCCTGGCTCAGAAGTCTCACACAAACACTTAGAGTAATGAGACTTTTAAGACGCGCCGTGAGTAACCGTTCCCGACCACCCCGCCGGGCATCAATCGTCCTCTAGCGTGATGCTTTTACTGACTCCCCACGGCTGACCTCTGACCTCTAAGACCTCTATACACTGGACCTTACGATGGCCGGCCCCTCTGCGCTCCGCTCTATAGGCTCCTTGTTGAAGACGGGGTGCAATACGTTGTCGGTTAGACATACTAACAGTCCGACCACCGTAGTTTGTCCAAGAACACCGTCGCTCCCGCGTCATTCGCTGCCAGGTCTCTCCCAGAAGCCTAGCAGAGTGGTTCCCAAACCTTTTCACGTCAAGGACCCCCTGACGGGAGGCAAAACCTTAAAGTTGGCCAGCATATGACCCTGACTTCATACCAGCAGTATTAGACAATAGGTATAAGCAATGGCATCACTTCTATATGTACTATGATTAAACATGGAAATATTGACAGTTTTGAAAACCTAAAGCAGAAATATGGGTTGGCTAACCAGGACTTTTTCAGATATTTGCAGGTAAGGGATTATTTTAGTAAAAAGGTAAAAGGGTCTACTCCAGGTATTACAACAAGCCTAATCACTGTATTTACAAATGCTTATGGCTCAGGAAGCAACAGGGGTCTTGTAAGTAAACTATATAATGGACTTATGTCGTTGAAAAAGGACTCTACAATATATGTGAAAGAGCGATGGGAAAAAGAGTTGGGCATTGATATAAGTGATGAAGTATGGATGAATATATGGGAAACGCAATCAACGACCACTAATTCCTTGACTTGGAGAGACTTTTGTTGGAAAAACCAGATTCGCTTCTTTATTACTCCATAACAGAAGTCCAAACAGACTGGCAACCATATGGACTGTTGGAGAGAATGTGGAGATACAGTGGTTGATCATGCACATGTCTTCTGGTCTTGTCCTGTAATTCAACCATTTTGGAAGGAAGTGACAACACTTATCTCAAACATTATGGGTTTTAGTATAGATGATACATTCACATCTTTGTACCTAGGACAACTCCCAGACGGGCTAAATCGGGATGACTCCTACTTACTTAAGATTCTACTTGTAGCAAGCAAAAAAGCTATTCAAGAAATTGGTTACAAAAGAACTGTCCTACTGCCGACCTATTTATCAACATTGTGAAACAACTGCATCACCTAGAACAGATGACCTATTCGTTAAGACTGCAAAAAGAGCTGGGTGAAAGAAGATGGGAGAAATGGACAGAGTACTTTTTTTGTTTGTTTTTTTGTCTTTTGTTTTTACTCAGTTTTTTTTTACTGTTGATGTTTCTGTCCTATTGTATGTCTTGTTTGTCTTTTTTGTCTGTCTTGCATATTAAAAAATCCTAAAATAAAGAGTTTTAAAAAAAGGACCCCCTGACACTAATTAGCCCGCGGACCCCCATTTGAAAAGATATGTCTGCAGGGACCCCTATAAGAGAAGATTTTTACAGCTCTAGCAGTAATTCTCAACCATTTTAATTTCAAGGACCCCCAGTTATAAAAAGGAAAGGAGAGGTTGCACAAACTCGTAGTCCCGAAAAACCCCAGTTTGACATGGCATTAGTCTATGAACCCACATTTAATGCCATTTCTATCTCTGGGACCCCCAATATAATATTGTAAAATCAATGTTAATTTAACTCTGAGAGTGTACACGCTCAGAGTTACAGATCCATAAGGGTACATTTGGTTCCAAACTATCATTTAGCTGGGGACCCCCTGGTATTCCCTCAACCGGGGATAGACTCCCGCACCCTGGCTGACACCGACAATAATTCATTCCCTGAAGAAGACCTCACAGGTCGAAACGTTGGTTTCTGTTAAATACATTCCCAGCATGGTGGCTATGAGTGTGCAGCCTTTTTCTTCGGTAGGCTATAGTGTTTCTCGGCGGCATCTGTCCGACACTCTACCCAAAACCCGGAAGCGAGCGGCAGTCCAGTGTCTTAGCTGAAGAAAGCAGAAATATAGAAGCTTTCAGGGCCTTGCAAACGGGGAGCGGCTACAGGACTGGATCAACGACAGGTCGGCTACAGGTCTGGATCAACGACAGGTCGGCTACAGGTCTGCTCAAGAGGGGTGCGACAACGAGCGTAAAAAAAAAGCTAAACCGAATCCAGGTTTCGCGGGCGTGCTGTGCACCCGCTCACGTAAATACGGTTGCATTGTCGCACCGCGACTTCTCCTCAGCATTCGTGTAGAAATCCATGTCGTACTGTATGCCACATCTCCCAGTATTTAAAGTAGTTCTGGGGGTCACGCCCCAGAAATTGTTGATCTTATTCAAGCTCTCTTTTCGGCCAAAAAGTGCCCTTTTAGGGAATTTCAGCCCCTGCTGTCTCTTTCTAACATTCTCTTCACTTCCCCCAAAAGCACAGCAGACCCCTGGGAGACCATGCGGGGTCAAAGGTCAGAGTACAGACCCCTGCAGGGTCAAAGGAGTACAGTATACACCATACATGCAGGCCCTCACCTTCACTTAATGTGGCCCCCGCAGGTTCATATCAGAATACATGATATATTATCGATATCAGCTGTTTATGATGTCACTGAGCATCATGAAGGTACTGAAAGACCCGCCCACCTCAGACATCAGCAACATTATGATGTCACTGAGCATCATGAAGGTACTGAAAGACCCGCCCACCTCAGACATCAGCAACATTATGATGTCACTGAGCATCATGAAGGTACTGAAAGACCCGCCCACCTAAGACATCAGCAGCATTATGAAAATGCATAATCGTCATGTTTAGTGTTAGGGTTAAATGTGTACAGTATGAATAAGACTGCATGTTGAATTGTTGTTGTGCATGTTGTACAGTGTCATGTGTCAGAGCCACGGTCTGACTGCAAACCTTTTGTCTGGTATATGATTACATTTCATGCAAGGTTAGGTTACACCCCCCCCCCCCCTACACACACACACACACACACACACACACACACACACACACACACACACACACACACACACACACACACACACACACACACACACACACACACACACACACACACACACACTCCTTTGTCTGGCCGTCAGTCCGTCCGTCCTGTCCTAAATTACTTAATCTGCAGGACGAGAGTCCACTGATCGCATGAGGACTCTTCCCCCCCCCCTCCCCTCTC
>NC_139705.1:29113683-29128683 GCF_964188405.1 Protomyctophum parallelum | reverse complement strand
GATCAGCCTGTGGCACTGTTGAGGTGTTATGGAAGCCCAATGTTAATTTAACTCTGAGGGTGTACATTTGTACACTCTCAGAGTTAAAGACCCATAATGGTCCATTTGGTTCCAAACTATCATTTAGCTGGGGACCCCCTGGAACTCCCTCAAGGACCCCTGGGGGTCCCCGGACCCCACTTTGGGAACCACTGTTATAGGGAAGTGCTTTTTAACCCCGTTTCATATCAACATCCATTATTTATGCTGCATTTGAGCCACAGACCACCATTTGATGACATTTAGTCTCTCAGACCCAAAACTTGTCTTAGAATATGTTGTTATTGTTGAATAAGATGTCCACAATTCCATGCTGTATAGAGCGTCACAGTGCTTTCATGACGACCCCAGCCCCAGGAAATAATTCCCAATGCATTTTCCCATAGACATTTAATAAAGTATTTATTTAAAGACCTTATAAGCGTCGTACAAAGCCAACTCGAGTTGTGACAAATCATGACAACAAACACAATATTTTGGACCAAACAAATAATTACAAAGAAGAAAAACAACAAAAAAAGTGTAGTAACCAGCCGTTTTTTTCTTCTTTCTAATTATTAGTTTGGACCGTTTGTTGTCATTATTTGTCACAACTCGAGTTGGCTTTGTACGATGCTTAAAAGCCCCCCCCCCCCCCCCGTCCGTCCGTACCGGCTTGTCTGACCTGTCCTGTGTACACGCGTGCGTGCGTGCCGTGTGTGATAGGCTAAATGCAATTTCCGGGTTAATAAAATGCTGTTTTATTGTTTGTGATTTAAGGATTTGTCTTTTTCATTCTCCAAAAAGTAATGAATTGAGTTGTTTACGAGTGGAGTTCTTTTTTTCCACATGTTTTGATCATAATAATATATACAGTGTATAAGCACTGCCGAATCCCTCATAATCTTGTTATGTTTTATTGTTTTGAAGAAGAAAAAAATCACTTTATGTGCTGGTGAAAATTGACCAGTGGTTTTTGAATTGGTCCCCAGCTAAATGAGGGAGAGAGAGAGAGAGGGGGAGGTTCTCGACCGTTTCGGACACGGGACGGCTCGCCGGAACCGGGGCGGCACCCTGGGCGCGTTCCTGTGTGTCTGGAAGTTCCGGGGACCCACCAGGGACTCGGACTCCCACACGGAGTTGCACCACTCAGTTCACATGGGTGTGATTTTTGGAAAAATCTTGAAAATGTGGCGCAAATCTTTGAATATATTCTTTCACAGCGAACATTTTTAACTCAAATCTTTGCTTGTTGGGGGGGAAGGGGGAGGGGGGGACATATTTTCAGATTGGGGTCGATCCGGGTCCAATTACATATAATTCTATTTCTGGGGCTCCTTGACATGAAAAACTTTGAGAACGACTGATGTTGAAACAGAGGTTTCTCAGAAAAAGTTAATGAATTAGAAGACATTTTTTACAATCGAGGTCAGGCCTAACTGGGTTAAAATGGTGAAAATAGCAGATCTGCATCGACGTGTTGTGAGGAGGGATGTCCCATATCAACTTTTTTGTCAGGTGAATTAAACCACCTGACTATAATGAAAGCTCCGTTATATAGCCATATAGTCATACTGACCAGATTGGCTCCTCTGGCCAATGGGACGCCAAGCAACGGCAAAGCTGCCCTCTGGCCAATGGGAAGGGGAGAGGCAAATATCAGACAGACAGTGCAGAACAACAGCAGTGAAGCATGCTCACACTCACGGGGTGACAGGGATTGATTGTTTGATTGATTGATTGATTGATTGATTGATTGAAGTATAGGCTATTTATAAACCGACGGAAAAACGCAGCTAAAAACTGAACCCGCGTCTGGTGTGCAGGGACCTTTACAGTATACATTCTGGTGTGCAGGGACCTTTACAGTATACATTCTGGTGTGCAGGGACCTTTACAGTATACATTCTGGTGTGCAGGGACCTTTACAGTATACATTCTGGTGGGCAGGGACCATTACACTGTAAAGTTTACAGTATACATTATGGTGTGCAGGGACCTATACACTGTAAAGTTTACAGTATACATTCTGGTGTGCAGGGACCTTTACACTGTAAAGTTTACAGTATACATTCTGATGTGCAGGGACCTTTACACTGTAAAGTTTACAGTATACATTCCAAGCACAACTCAATACAAAAACTGTGCAGTGGACGACATCATAAAGCATTACACTTGTTTACAAGAGGGTCCACCGTTTTCATAATATTTAGAGACGTACAAATATACACTTCTAGCAAAAAAAAAGAAAAGGGAAACCATCATAAAGGATGTAAGAAGGGGGGAAAGACATATACAGTGAGGGGGAAAGGGGGTGGGTGCTGGGGGTTTCAGGAAGGAAGCACAGCACAGGGGGGAGAACACAACGGAGACACTAGCGCACGCAAACACTAGCCGCGAGGCGCAAGGTTGTGTGAGACACAAACATACACATGACGTTACTGAAATAATAATCATACTAATGTGGACACACACACACACACACACACACACACACACACACACACACACACACACACACACACAAACAACAGAGACACTATGTGATAATTTCTTGTTTGTTTGTTGCCGATATCCCAAATTCCCAATATTGTCCAACTCCTAGTTTCCAATAGCGATATCAAGTTATCAACCGATAGCAATGTGTATGCGGTCGTGGAATTAACACATTATGCGTATGTAGCCTGTATACCGTATAGGCTATTTCACGATTAAGAAATGTTTTTTAAGATGATCAAAATGCCTAAATAAAAATACGATTAGGCATCAAGGGATAAGGTGATAGGTCCCCAAAACTCTGGAAACATGCTCATAAAATGACATATGATTATGGGACATGAATACAGTGTTTAATACAGACACATGTCTGTTTGTGCATGTGTGCGTGCCTGTGTGTGTGCGTGTGCGTGCGCGTGCGTGCGTGTGTGTGTGTCTCCTAGTAAAACAGTGCAGGTCCATAGCATTAGCATCGCTCCACTTCACTTCCTGAAGATAATCCTTAACACAACAGAGACACTGCGGGCGACCTGGACCAATCAGCATACAATATGGACCCCCACGTATGTGCGCACACGCACGCACACACACACGTACAGTACAATACAATACACAAGCATACACGTGCATAAACAAACAAACTGTACTGGCACACACACACACACACACACACACACACACACACACACACACACACACACACACACACACACACACACACACACACGCACACACACGCACACACACGTCCGTCCATCCATTCATACATAATGCCATCAATATGACCATCCCTTCACCCAAAAACCATCAGTCCTCCTTCTGTGTTACCTCCGTTTGGCCGTTTACTGTCACCCCCCCCCCCCCCCCCCCCCCCATCCCCCTCCCGCCTCTGTGAAACATACAGTACAACACCCAGGGACGTGCACACATATGGGGGCTTCAGCCCCTGCCCTTTTACCCGTATGTAAAACAACTGCCCTTCCACGAATGCAGCGTTTACTATGGTGAAAGAAATGCTAAATGCCACTCCTCTCCTTCCATGCCATGCCGGAACGCAGCATTCAGGAGAATAGCTTTTTTCCCTCCTGAACTTGAACACAGCATTTTTGCGTTGCACACATTTGTTTAGAAATCCATGTCGTTACACACCGCATCTAAGAGTGACGCGTTGTGAAGCTTGTAGATCTGCTATTTACCCTCGGGCACATCTCTACAACTATTTTTAGGCCTTAAAAGTCCTTAAATTGTCATTTCACTGTCATCTGGGGAACCCCCCCCAAAAAACATGTGGGTGTTCTGACCCACAGGTCTCAACCCCTGTTCTAAGGTGGCCACTCTTTTTTGAGGGGCGCTAAACAGCTTAGTGTAGATTCTGTCTTAACACAAACATTAAATGCCATTGACAATGAATGGAGAATTTGTGTCCATATGTGTCTGAGCAAATCGGCTGTCGGTGTGTCGGTGGAAACCCTTGGCCAATAAGGGACCACCATTCTTGGTGACGTAACCAAGGTATGTTTAAAGCTTGGTATAAGGTCAATAATGGATTAGCCTCGGAAACCCAGACGTTTTTATTTCCAGGGAGGAAAAAAGAGTCTGGGTCCGAGTCCACTTCAATTCAGCATACAGTAGCGCAAACGTCGATCACTCTCTGCTGATTTCTGATCGTCTTGCACCTTTGTTAAATTGACACACACACGTACACAAAAAAACTCCTCTCTCTCTCTCTCTCTCTCTCTCTCTCTCTGTAGCTCTAATTAATTAGTCTCATGTCGTGCAGCTGCGTCTAGATAATTGATAGAGCGCACCTCACTTCAAACGGGTGTGTTTTTTTTCACTTCACTTTAGACTCAACATTGACGTTAAAAAGGTCAAATTAGAGGAATATCTCAATGTAAATTAACATAAGACTGTTGTCATGCCAGCTGCTCTCCCTGCACTGTCCCTCATATGTACATTAGAATAATAAGTATAATAAACCTTCTTTAGCCGGACCTAGGCCGATTCTAAAAAGAATGTCTTCCAAATCCTAAAAGTTTTCTGGGAAACATGAATACAATATGTTTAAATACAGAAACGTTTCTGTTTGTGTGTGTGCGTGCGTGTGTGTTCTATGTTGAATATATTCAAACATTTGCGACACATTTTCATGATTTTCCAAAAATAGCGCCGCATTATACGAGCTTGTAGATCTGCTCTTTTTCAATAGCTAAATTGTAACATAATGCTTAGGCGCAGGGGATAGCTTATCTATTGGACATAATAGCCTATATGTGAGAGCGTGTATCAAAATGTCGGAGCGGTTGCGCAAAGACCCGCCCGGCAGCACTGTTTAATGCAACTTATTTGTGCATATTTTAGTATTTTTTGATGTTTTCATGAAAAAGTGTACAGTATGTATATCCATATAGACAAGCAACACGCTAGCAAACAATTCACTCTAGTTCTTTATTTCAATCATTTTATTATTATTATTATTATTTTCACAATTATTATTACCTTATCATCTGCTTCTTAAATACAGTAGTTTGAAACTCTATACCGTCATATGCATACATCTGTTACATGAAGTATCAAAACATTAGAAAGTAGCCGGCGTATCTGTGTATCAGATTGTGAAAATATAATAATAAATAATAATAATAATAATAATAATAATAATAATAATAATAAAATGATTGAAAGAAAGAACTATAGTCTATTGTCTGCGCGTGCTGCTTGCTTATTTTATGGATATACATAGGCCTACTGTTGACTTTTACAACATTGTCAGTAATTCAACACAAAATACTTATAACTGGCACACATAAATTGCATTGAACAGTGCTGCCGGGCGGGTCTTTGCACAACCGCTCCGTCATTTAGAAATATAGGCATATGTGAGACTGTCGATCTGATCATTCATTAAAATCATTCTCCAAATTATCTCGCAGGCTTAGATATTATTTCTGAGGGTCCAGTTTTGGCCCGCGGGCCGCCTGCTGCCCTATGGCCGCCCATAGATGGGCCGCCTGCTGCCCTATCGCCGCCCATAGATGGCCCGCGGGCCGCCTGCTGCCCTATGGCCGCCCATAGAGGGCCGCCTGCTGCCCTATGGCCGCCCATAGAGGGCCGCCTGCTGCCCTATCGCCGCCCATAGATGGCCCGCGGGCCGCCTGCTGCCCTATGGCCGCCCATAGAGGGCCGCCTGCTGCCCTATCGCCGCCCATAGATGGCCCGCGGGCCGCCTGCTGCCCTATGGCCGCCCATAGAGGGCCGCCTGCTGCCCTATGGCCGCCCATAGAGGGCCGCCTGCTGCCCTATCGCCGCCCATAGATGGCCCGCGGGCCGCCTGCTGCCCTATCGCCGCCCATAGATGGGCCCGCGGGCCGCCTGCTGCCCTATCGCCGCCCATAGATGGCCCGCGGGCCGCCTGCTGCCCTATGGCCGCCCATAGAGGGCCGCCTGCTGCCCTATGGCCGCCCATAGATGGCCCGCGGGCCGCCTGCTGCCCTATGGCCGCCCATAGATGGCCCGCGGGCCGCCTGCTGCCCTATGGCCGCCCATAGATGGGTGTCATTCATCCAAGGGACCAAAGTCATCCTCTCCATTAACACCATAGTCTAATTAGACTTAGCTAAATGACACACATGCACGCGCACACCCACACACGCACATGCACGCACGCACACACACACACACACACACACGCACGCACACACACACACACACGCACACGCACACACGCACATACGCACGCACACACACACACTCACGTGCCCACACGCACGCACACACACGCACGCATGCACCCGCGCGCGACATCGTGCGCTAATGGCATCAAAGGGAGACTGATGGGCAGCTGTCGGCTGTCCGTCGAGTGTCGTGATCGACCTTGAAGGTCTAAGGTCGTTAGAGTGGTGTCTCCCTCTCCCCCCCCCCCCCCTCCTCCCCCCCCCCCAATTTGATATGCATTATTTTGCCCTTCTTTGCCCCCCCCCCCCACTTGAAAGGATCTTGGTGCCTGCAGGAAGAAGGAAGGAACCCCCCCCCCCCCCCGGTACACATTCGTGTCAACATTTAAAATAGACGATCTTTATACAATTGGTTATTGGGGGGGAGGGGGGGGGGGTGCCCTTCACTTAATGTGGCCCTCAGGTTAATGTCAGATTACTGAGCTTTGAGCTTGTAGATCGGCTATTTTTGCTACGACAGTAATATATGGCCCTGCAGTGAGTGTGGAAATATATAGTGGCCCTCTCCATCGTCAAAGTTTCCCCCCATTGCTTTATAGCAGGGTTCCCCAATAGGCGGCCCGCGGGCCATTTGCGGCCCACAGAGCGCCCCCTTGTGGCCCATGAAAGAATTTCCAAAAAAAGAAAAAAAATGTTTTTTTATTTTTTAAGGGTCCCAGATATAAATGGCATTAAATGGGGGTCAGTAGCCTATGCATGTCAAACTGGGCATCCTTTTCAAATGGGGTCTTGCCCTGAAAATGAATTTTCAGGGCAAGACCTCGACCTCGCGCATGCAGACTCGGCCCCCAGCCTGGTACGCTAGTCAAAATATGGCCCTTGAGGAAAGTTAATTGGGGAACCCTGCTTTATAGGGTGCTGCACTGTTGCTTGCCGAATATCGGGCCATGGCTCTTTAGCCGGCTGGTAACGTTGTATACGCGCCTTTCGGATACAGTCGGGCCGATGCTCATTGGCGTGCACAGATAGTCACTAGGGGGTGCTAGAGCACCTCTGGACAGCAATGTGTCCCTTTGAAAAATATACCCCCCTCCTCCCCCCCACCAATATCATGTGGGGACCACCCTGGGGGTCCAAAGTTCCAACCCACACGTTGGGAACCAACTGGTGTAATCAGGTATGAGGTCAGGAGATAATACAGGATTTAGAGGTGAGGAGATTAATGCTCAATACAGGTTTATAATATTAATATGGCTGCCATGCAGTCCAGATAAGCTAGTTGACACCTTGATTGATTCCTATATCCTCTTTGTTGACGTTCAAAAACAACATGCAGGACTCACATGGGAAACAAACATGTTGTTCATCACATCACCATCATGTCCTTGAAACTATATCTGTCTCTGTTTGCATTCTGTAAAAAACAAAAAACAAAAACAATAACAAATAAGTGCTGTGGCATATCCTGTATTAACAGTTTGCAGAATTACTGTACATTTCAAGCACAACTCAATACAAAAAACTGTCAACTGTGAGTGGACGACACCATACAGCATTGCACTTGTTTACAAGAGAGTCCACCTTGTTCAATTCATCGTAACATTTAGAGATGTACAAATATACACATCTATCTAGCCAAAAACAGGAAATCATCATAGGAGGTAAAGAGGGAAAAAATATATATACAGTGAGGGAAAAAGGGGTGGGCGGTGGGACGGGGATTCAGATTTTACGGGGGCCATTTTCGAACTGCAGCCACCCGTAGGTGCCCTTTGAGAGCGGTTTTGAAGGAGTCAAGGGATTTGCATGTCTTAATGACTGTTGGTAGGGCGTTCCACATTTTGGTGGCATAGGAGCTAAATTAATTTAATCCCTTGTTTGTGCAAAATCTGGGTTGCTTGTTATTAGAGAAAGTAAAAGATGAGTGTTTCTTTTTTTTTATCATTTGCTGCTTTCTTTAGTTTTAGGGATTTTAGCTGTTTTTGACAGGGGGGCATTCGAGCATGGGGCTAAATATATATATATTTTTTACAACATTTTATAGCGATTTCTTTTTTTATTTTTAGTGAATTTTTATTTTTGGTTTTGCAACTGAATGGCTGGAAATGGAAATTAAGAGTTTACATAGTACACATAGTGCATGCATAAACTTTCCTTAATGATTATCTGGTTTCAGTATTTATATTTATGATGTATTTTTGTGAGAACCCCTGTCTTAACAGGTTCTGTCCATCCGACGTGTCCACGCGTCATAAGCAATCCAACCGACGGGTTGCAATGACGTATGTGTACACATCCTATAGCGCATCTTCAATGATACCAAACGAGAGAAGAATATTTTTTTTTTTTATATATTTGAGTGAGACTCCAAGGCCACCATACGCTTGGCTTTTCATTCATGCGCGGTTCAGTCCGGTACCGCTGCAGAAAGAATGCCTCGTCTCTCCTAATCCAGGGCGCTCTCCGTGGTTTTGATCAGATGGATATACTAAGCTCCTCATTTCTGACTTCTCAACTGCCTCTCGTTCAAAATATGAACGTGAGGGATTATTTAGCGATAATATTGAAACGAGATAAAGGTAAGCAAGCAAAACAATATCTCAGAGCTCCTATTTTGAAGGAATCCCGGGGTTGATTGTGTGTGAGCCAATTACCTCATTAGAGGCCACTTTTTCCAAGGGAGTTCTTGTCTCTAATACAAAGAGTACCGTAATTATAATGGAAGAGGAAATTCCAGACTCGATGTATAGGCAGTTGCATGTCAACATGTTAGGAAGCTTGGCGTTAAAAGCATTGACTTTAACTTAAATTTTTTATAAGAGTACTGATTATGCAAAATGTTCCCTTTCACAAGCTAAATGAAGCTACCTTGTCTATAAAATATTTTAACAACTTTTGAAAATAGCAGATCTACAAGCTCACGACGTGTTGCGACATGATGCACTGTGAGCTTGTAGATCATCTATTTTGAAATGGCCAAAGTTTAAATATGGCTGAAGTGGTTTTGTGCATGTTTTTTAATAATAATCAAAATCTACAAAGTATAACTAAAAGTTTTCAAATAATTGTAATGGAGTAAAAGTACAATATTTGCCTCTCAGATGTATAGTATAGTAGAAGTAAAAGTGCACTGTGTTGCACATCCCTTTGCTCTCCCTCTCTCCCCCGTATCCTCACGAAACCTCTGCGTACACGCACGCACTCGCGCACACACACACGTGCAAACTGTGAAATCCATTTTCCATATTAGAACTAAAAACATTTGAATACTTCGACGTCATTATCCTTCCGCCCCCACTCCTCGCATTCCCGCTAATCCCTCCAATAACACTCACACATATTACCGTATCCTGATAGGATACAGTGTACAGTACATGTGTGAATGTTATCAACTAAATCTCATGTATTTAATGTAAGCCTGCCATGGTCCCTGTTCGTTGGTTGTAACCTAATGTAAGCCTGCCATGGTCCCTGTTCGTTGGTTGTAACCTAATGTAAGCCTGCCATGGTCCCTGTTTCGTTGGTTGTAACATCATGTAAAGGCCTATTCATAGTCTGGATTTTCGGTGGTAAGGTGACCACCGCTCCGGTGGTGAGCTGACCACCGGAGCTGAAATAACGTTGAGCGGTGGTGAGTAAAAACAGAGAGAAGGGCTGGAGCGGTGGCGGTGGTTTGCTCTTCACCGCGGCTCGTGACGTCATGTTGTAGTTCGGTGGTCACCCCACCACCGTAAAACCAGACTATGTATGAGCCTTAAGCCTGCCATGGTACCCTGTTCGTTGGTTGTCAGTGTCAGGATTACAATGAGCCGTTGGAACAAAACCACAGGAAGAACAATCATGATGGTGCGCGTGTAAAACACGGGCATGGGTTACAAACAGTGTGACGACTGCATGTGGCTCAGGAGGTAGAGCAGGTCGTCCAATGACCCGTGGGTCGGCGGTTTGAATCCCGGCTCCTCCTGTCCACATGTGGAAGTGTCCTTGAGCAAGACACTGAACCCTACATTGCCTCCAGCGAGTCGGTCAATGTGAGCTTGCCACCGTAGGTTCTATATAGCCAAAAAACTGGAAATCATCATGAAGGAGGTAAAAAGGGAAAAGAAAACATATAAAGTTAGGGGAAAAGGGGTGGGTGGGGGGATTCAGATTGTATGGAGGCCAGTTTCGAATTACGTAGGTGCCCTTTGAGAGCGGTTTTGAAGGAGTCAAGGGATTCACATGTCTTAATGACCGTTGTTAAGGCGTTCCACAAAGTTGTGCAATTAATAAATATAGAGATGTCCCGATACTGTATTGGTATCGGAACAGTATCGGTATATCGGCCCTTATTTGGTCATATCGGGTGATATCGGTATTGGCGAATATACCAGCCTAACCACCGATCTGATACAGGGGTAATGAAGGGGTTGACACTATGGCAGGTAAATATAATGCTGGGGCATGTGGAGTTTGCTTTCGAGTTGCCCAAACTGCAAGTGCACATGAGTGAGGAGTCTGCTATAAACACAACACAAGTTATATAGCTAGATAGCTCTAAACAGAACACGAGATATATAACTACATAGCTCTAAACACAACACGAGATATATAGCTAGATAGCTCTAAACACAACACGAGATATATAACTAGATAGCTCTAAACACAACACGAGATATATAGCTAGATAGCTCTAAACACAACACGAGATATATAGCTAGATAGCTCTAAACACAACACTGGTATCAGTATTCGGTATCAGTATCGGCTGACACAGAAATTGTGGTATCAGGATCGGATCGGGAACAAAAAAAAAATAACGGGAAATTCCTATTAACAGTTTTAATGCCGGGAACGAGCGTCTTCCAGGCTATACTGCCTAAAGTTACAGTTGAACAGCCACTGCACCGATCGCTGAGTTGCTTGTCATGAAAATCCACTTTAAAACGGTGTAATGGCTTGTTGTAGTGTTGAAAAATATTCCAAAGTGCCGACCACAACAGCAGGCAGGACTGGGCAGCCGCGGGACTCAATTTCCCATAACCCTTTGCACGTCGACACGACGGACCTTATTGCGATGATGTCATCAAGACATCTCATCAAGACGTCTCATATCCCTTTCTGTCCAGTGGATTGCCCGTATTACTTAAAACAGATTAAAAACGTGGATAAAACAATGAAAATATAACTCGGGCAACTCGCGAACCGCAGGGGAAGTGTTCTATACAATGAATTAACTCTTTAATTAATTAAATCGGTATGTTTGATAATATCACATTTTAACTGTGTTAACCGCATTAAAGGACCACTTCACCACTTTTCAACCTATCTTCATATAATAGGTCCTCACTAATAATCATGATAAAATGGCACAATTTTGTTCCTACTCCCCATCATCGATGGGGAATCCAAGCTAATAGAAACTGCAGGCTTTCTAGTCCCGAAAAGTTGCAATACGATAATGGAAGCCATCGTTCTCACAATAATAACAAATATTTTTCTAAAGAAATCTTGTTTAAAAAAAATTCTTACTAACGATGTTCTGTCCTCCTGAGACACAGCCTGAGTAGAACAACAATGGTGGCCTGTTATCATGATTATTAGTGAGGACCAGTTATATGAGGATAAGTTGAAAAGTGGTGAAGTGGTCCTTTAAGTCTGGGCGTGGCCACATGATTATCACGATGTGATGCGTTGGGGAGCGCGTGTAGATCAGCTATTTTCGGTGACGAGGTCTGGTGTAGAAGTAAAAGTACAAAAGTATTACTATAAAAATATACCTAATGTACCAAAAGTATACTCATTCTGCAGAATGCCCCATTTCACAACTTCAAAATGTACATAAAAAAGCTCACAATGCCCATCACGACAATATATAAATCATCTACAGTGCAAAAATGTGACCAGATTTGACTGAGGGACTGCCATTGGACATTTCTACATTTTCGTTTTTTCATGTCAAATGAAAGCAGGGAATCATAAATGGTAAACATATAGCTTCAAATGATTGACATATTGGTTGTTCAGTTTGACCCACCAGTTTTGTAGATGTGGCTTATAGAGTAATGTCTTGCAGAAAACAGCGAGTTGAGAAAACAGGCTTGAAAGGTTCACTTCTGTGTGGACTCTAACATTACACTTAGCTACATTTATGTACATGTCGATTTCAGTCTGCCTGTGCTATATTGACTCATTTTGGATTAAAAAATAAATAATTTCAGTTTTTCTCCTCTGGTGAAAAGCTGGAGGGTGCACGATGGCAGTCCCTCAGTCAAATCTGGTCACAAATGACAAACAGATTACTTAGATTTCGGGAGGTAGTTAATTCCAGACTAGCATTCGGAGAATGTGGAATGGTTGTCTGGTTACGCGAGACTGTAGGCAGGAGCAGCCAATGGAACAGATACATCTACTACACGTGTCTGGAACACCGGCCAATCTCTTTGAAGTGGCACTTTGATGGCACCGCCCCCACCAGCTGCTCAAATCCCTTATATAGATATCAAAGGAACAGCTGAAGTGCTGCCTGGCGTTCTTTCTCGCGCAAAAATAATCCACTGTGTGCTTGTACAAATGGAACCAAATGGACCCGTTCCATTTGTACACTCTCAGAGTTAGACTAGACCGGTCGCAATTTAAAATTGCGTGTGGTTGCAATTTTGCCACTTGAAGCAATAGAGTATTTAGCATCATAGTGGTTGCTTTGAAGACTGCTGTCAGCTAATGTGTTCTAGTTTCCCTGTGTTCTTATTGGTAGTTGTGATCACATGTCACAAGGCCTTACTTCCTGGTCATCTTTTGTTTGAGAAAAACACACAGTATGCTCTGTCGAGTTTTTCATGCATGCTGTTTCTCCACCAATAAGGAGCACTTTTGCTAAATAACATTACGCGCAAAACACGAAACCTTACTGTCGGTGCTTCGGTCGTGTCGTTGGAGACTGACGTGCTTGGCTGATGGAATGCGGCTGGTTGCAGGAAACTTGAACTGGGAAAATTGAGCTGAGGGATGGCGGAGGACACAGGAGGCAGGCGAAAAGGGAGGAAAAATAAGGGACGACAGCGAAAGGCAGCGGTGGACGAGGGGGGGGGGTACAACCCAACTGCGCCATCGTACGTCCCGTTTCCGAATGGGGAAGTGTACAATCCGACTGAGCCATCGTACTTCCCGGGTCCGATTGAGGAAGTGTACAACCCGACTGAGCCATCGTACTACAGTAGTGAGAGTGTCCATGGTGAGAGTGAAGGACAAGATGATGAGGAAGAGGTTATGGAGCCGGAGCCGGGTCACGAAGCCCAAAAGGATCGAGACTCGAGACGAGGGCGTGTGCGCTTGCAGATCGGGCTATTTTCAGCTTGCAACCAAGTGTAAAATGACTTATACTGGATCTCTTGTCCACTAGTCCCTTCCTAACATTATAGTCTATAGTTTTTATTTGTTGACAAAATTGTCAGTATATTTAGTCTTATAGTTTTAGTCATCATAACATAGTTTTCATTTAGTTTCCATTTAGTTTTCGTCAGTGAAAAAAGGTAGCCGGTGAAAGTTTTTCGACGAAATCAACACTGGTTTCTTTACTCATCAAACTGGAGGGAGAAAAAACATACACGACTGGATTTATACAATATTCTGTAGAAATGCTGCCCTCACATCTGTGTCCAGTCTTGAACGATGCATGGTGCTGATGATGACGTCCATGATTTGTTCAGTCTTCAAATGGCCAAACAAATCCTTCGCCAGCTGAAAGCATCACCTCCTTGGATATCCTGCCACGCATCCCCAAAACGGTTTCTATAGTCTTTTTGGGTGAGGATGTGGCACACACACACGCACACACACACACGCAGGCAGGCAGGCAGGCAGGCAGGCATGCACACGTATCCACATGTGTATGCATTTCTACTAATTTGATAGTTTGATTAAAGGAACTACAACATGAATTTAGATTGGTTTCATAACTACTTATTTGATAGATACCAGTCTGTAAAGGCTGCCTCCTGTTTGTTTGTTCAGGGGTCCCACAGGGATCGGTTGTCAATCCCATCTTTACGCAGACGACACAGTTATATATTGTGTTGCAGATTCAGTTGAGGTTGCCATTAAGAACCTGCAGCTTGCTTTTAATACTCTCCAGGATGCCCTGATTGAGCTAAACTCGTTTTAAATGCAAGAAAAACTAAATGTATCTAGGGCTATGAATATTGACTTGGATATTATAACTTCCTCAGATGGATCCACGATTAAGAGGGTCTCTGAATATAAATATCTTGGCATCTGGCTTGACGATAAACTTTCTTTTAAATTTCATATTGTTGATCTTGTCTCCAAACCAAGACAAAAACTAGGTTTTCTGTATAGCAATAAATTCTGTTTTCCAAATTCCAGTAAAAATGTTATTATTGAGTCCACTTCCCTCTCTGTCCTGAAAATTAGATCTTAGTTTTAGTCATAGTCTTTTGAATAGTTTTCATATAGTTTTAGTCACATTTTATTCACCTGGAATGTTAAGTGTTATAGTCTAGTTTTAGTCGACTAAATACAGTATATACTAAATATACAAAATCTACAGTTGATTTAGTCGACTAAAATGTATTTTGGCGGGCCTTGATGCCATCGGTAATGAGTGTTTTTACACTTGCTGAAAATAGCTGATCTACAAGCTCGTAGATTGTAAATCAGCTATTTTCAGCATGCAACCTGACTTATACTGGATCTGTTGTCCACTATAGTCCCTTCCTAACATTTTTCAGTTTTAGTCATCGTAGCTTAGTTTTCATTTAGTTTCCATTTAGTTTTCATCAGTGGTCTATAGTCGCAAACCTGAAACACCCGA
>NC_139705.1:29081183-29108683 GCF_964188405.1 Protomyctophum parallelum | reverse complement strand
GATAATGCCAGGGATGCCATTGCCAGGGACCCCCCATAAGATAGTATTTTTACGGCTCTAGCAGTGAATCTCAACCCGTTTAATTTCAAGGACCCCCAGTTTTAGTCTCCCATTGAATGGCATTTCTATCTCTGGGACCCCAATTTATATTGTAAAATCAAGTGTACAAATGGAACCAAATGGACCCTTTTGTACAGCTCTCAGAGTTACAGGGTCCATTTGGTTCCAAATGATAATTTTGCTTCATATAGCTTCATATAGCTTTCCCTGAGATTCCTTGCGAAGCATAGCGGAAGCAAAACGGAAGAACGCAACGGGACGTTCGGTATAAACTACTCTTGCGTTGCCAGAATGTTGCCTCTCGCAATTTCCAAACGCTTTCATCATACAGTCTGGAGAAACGGAAGAGCTGTCATGAGAAAACTATAAAGCGGAAATGGAGCCTCCTCGCCACTTCCGTTTCGTCTTTACAGTCGCGCAAATTTATCCTATAATATGAATAAAAATCATCTAAGCATATATAGCTTGTTGCTTAGCAAAAAATAAAAAATAAAAGCTATGTATTTTTGTGAACGGAAATAGCAGTTTCCTTTACTCTGATTTCTGGAGCTGTAGTTTATATATAGCATTCTGAGATTGTGGAATAGTTGTATGGCTACACGAGACTATACTGTAGGTATAGGCCAATCAGAGGCGAGACTAGGTATAGGCCAATCAGAGGCGAGACTAGGTATAGGCCAATCAGAGGCGAGACTAGGTATAGGCCAATCAGAGGCGAGACTAGGTATATACCGTATAGGCCAGTCAGAGGCGCGTGCCTTCTAGATGAGACAGGTCAGCAGCCAATTATTAATGAGGCATCTATATATATTTTTGAATATCTATGGGAATAACGTGTTCCTTCCACACGCTATAGGGGGTCAAGGACCCCCTAAATGACAGTAATCAGCCGAGGGAGGGCGAAATCACCCGCTGACCCCCATTTGAAGAGTTAATGCCCGGGGACCCCCATATATAAGATAAAATTGTCACAGCTCTAGAAGTGATTCTCAACCCGTTTCATTTCAAGGACCCCCAGTTTGACATGCATTAAGCTATACGGAACCCCCATTTAATGGCATTTCTGTCTAAGATACCCCCATTTATATTGTAAAACCTATGTTTACCCTCTAAGAGTGTACAAATGGAACCAAATGGAGGAGTTAGGGTCCGTTTGGTTCCATTTGTAATTTTGTACACTCTCAGAGTTACAGACCCATAAGGGTCCATTTGGTTACAAACTATCATTTAGCTGGTGGACCCCCTGGAACTCCCTCAAGGACCCTTGGGGGTCCCCGGACCCCCCTTTGGGAACCACTGCTTTACACCACTGTAAATGAATGAATGTTTTACATTATCGTTGCTGTCCGGAGGAAACCTCATGACTCTCTCCCTCTCAAACTGTCTGCTAAAACAGCTAACTCCACCACCTCTCCCTCTCTCAAACTGTCTGCTAAAACAGCTAACTCCACCACCTCTCCCTCTCTCAAACTGTCTGCTAAAACAGCTAAATCCACCACCTCTCCCCCTCTCAAACTGTCTGCTAAAACAGCTAACTCCACCACCACTCTCCCTCTCAAACTGTCTGCTATAACAGCTAACTCCACCACCTCTCTCCCTCTCAAACTGTCTGCTATAACAGCTAACTCCACCACCTCTCTCCTTCTCATGCTAGTAATTGACAATATCTAAAGTCACAACACCAACTTTGATGAGGCCGTATTGCATCGTTTAAAAATATATAAGGTTCTATTAATTTCCTTAAAAATGTATATTTTTCATGTCCTAAAAAAATAAACATTTTGGAGTTATGACTTCCTCCGGAGTCTGGACAGCAGAGATATTGTAAACCTATAATTCATAAAATGCACACAATGTCTATATTTCTCTAACTCTACTATGCACGTGCGTTTGGCTATCATAAGTACATGACAATACAAGTATACAGCACGGACGCGCGCTCTACCGCGCACACGGGCTGACTGACACACACACACACACACACACACACACACACACACACACACACACACACACACACACACACACACACACACACACACACACACACACACACACACACACACACACACACACAGGCCTGCCTGTCACAGTGTCTTCGCATGGAGGATTATGGATGGCCAATTACATCGCTTTTGTCATTAATTAATGAAGATAACGAGCTCCCCCTGCACTCCACAAAGGAACATGGCCCGCTCTCCTCAGCTGGTACCGAGCTCTGTGTGTGTGTGTGTGTGTGTGTGTGTGTGTGTGTGTGTGTGTGTTAGGGTGTGTGTGTGTGTGTGTGTGTGTGTGTGTGTGTGTGTGTGTGTGAAGGAGGTCATTGCGTGTCCATGCGGCGGGCACTAAGGGCTGAAGACATGGAATAGACGACTTTCTGCCCTGAGGCACTGTGTGTGTGTGTGTGTGTGTGTGTTATCTGTTGAACTAGATGAGGTGTGTTCTGAGCGTGTGTGCGTGCGTGTCTGAGTGCGTGTGTGCGTGCGTGCATATACCGTGCCCGCCACCAGCCCTGTCCATGTCTGCGTGTGGGAACATTACAGAGATTCAGTGTGTGTGTGTGTGTGTGTGTGTGTGTGTGTGTGTGTGTGTGTGTGTGTGTGTGTGTGTGTGTGTGTGTGTGTGTGTGTGTGTGTGTGTGTGTGAGTGTGTGTGTGTGCGAGGGACCATTACAGAGATTAGGCCGTGCTAAAGTAACGGATGCCCCCGTTTGTCAACTCACATCCTCTGTCAACAACTAAGAGAACCAGAGAGAGAGAGAGAGAGAGAGAGAGAGAGAGAGAGAGAGCGAGAGCGAGAGCGAGAGCGAGAGAGAGAGAGAGAGATAGAGAGAGAGATATGCCGGGGCAATGGAGAGATTCCTGACACCAACATGCAAAATGAGCAGACAATACTATCACCAGAGATGCATAAAGAGAGAGCCCTGAATGACCACAACAGGTCTGTAACTCTGAGTGTTCAAATGGAACCTTGTTGCGGGTCCATTTGGTTCCTTTTGTATAACTCTTAGAGTTTAAGGGCCGGGTTCCTTGCAAATAAAACATTTGAGAACCACTATAGTATTGGTTGGTCTCCTAAGAGACTGGAGACAGTAAGTGTGTGTTATGATCGAAATAAGGACATTATTATGGTGTATAAAACAGAAAATCTGCAACACATTTTCACAATTTTTCAAAAATAGCAGATCTACAAGCACCGAGTGCCGCGCTACGAGCTTGTAGCGCTTGTAGGCCTGCTCTACAGCTTGTAGAGCTGCTATTTTTCAATAGCTAAAGTATAACATAATGCTTAAAACACCAAAAGGGGTGCCCGTCCTAAGAGAGAAAAGAGACACAGGGTCACAAAGGAAGATGTTTGAATCAATTGCCAAGTTTCACAATGATACAATCGACAATCCTAACATCGCGTTTTTCGGTCGTTTTCGGGGTAATCGTGCAGGTCTACTATGCGCTGTAACAGAAGAGTTAGGTACCCTGTAAGGGTTGAAACTGTGGTCGCCAACTACAGTATCACCTGCTCTGCTGCGCCACGTAACATCACATACAGGTCTAGGAACAAATGAAAGGAAGGGACGTGAGTATACGTGACTGGAGTGGACGCCTGGGATGCACCTCACGCACACTCAGGGACGTGCACACATAGACGTCAAAGGGGGCTTGAGCCCCTGCCCTTTTACCCGTCTGCTCTCTCCAGACCACTAATGCAGCATTTTCCTATGGTGAAAGAAATGCAAAATGACACTCCTTTCCTTTCCATACTGTACCATGCCGGAAGGCAGCATTCAGGAGAATTGCTTTTTTTCTCCTGAAGTCTCCGGAACTTGAACGCAGCATTTTGCGTTGAACTGATTTTCTTTTTTCTTCGAAATCCATGTCGTTACACACCGCATCTCCACTAGCTAAAGAGTGCAGGGTTGAGCCTCGGAAATAGCTGTGCGACGCGTTGAGAGCTTGTAGATCTGCCATTTTTGCTATTTTTGTCCAAAAGTGCCCTTTTACGGGATGTCAGCCCCTGCCTCTCTAACACTCTCTGCTTGTGACTTGACTCCAATGTATTCCACCAGAGTTTCGGCTACAGTTTGCCACCCAGAAGAGAACTCGCCAGTTTACCAAGTCGCCACAGCGAAAATTCTTCATCAATGTCTTCATCGTTATGCTAACATGCTGTCTTCATCAGTTTAGTATGTCAAACCCCACAGATTTATAGTTCATTTCCAAAGTGATCAAATTATTTTGTGCAATTAAATGGTCAGCTAGATAATGATAAAAAGGTGAGTATGTGAATACCAAAGATAGTAAATTCAGGATATTGTTTAATAATTAATTACAGTGTTTCGGTACTTTAAACTTTATCCTCTCTCTCTCTCTCTCTCTCTCTCTCTCTCTCTCAATTAAATGCAATTTAAATGAAGGTGAAGTAAGACTAAAATGCACTACACCGCGGCGAGACAGAAAACTGGCGAGTTCTCCGGATATACTGACGAATCTGCCGGTAGGTACAGGTTCATGTTTCCTTTCATTTTGTTCCTAGGTACAGGTTCATGTGTAGGGCATCTGAGTCAGGAGATTACATCATCACTGTCATAAGTGATCCTACACACATGCATGTCGGGTTTACATCTATAGAAGACAGTGGAACCATTGGCGCCCTGACTGTATGTCAGAAACAATAAACAATGTGGAATATATATGTGCCTTTTTATGTATTTATTTGTTTATAATATTGTTGTATAATTGTGATATGGATCTCCCAGACAGGGTCAGCAATAAAGATTGAGTTTCATACATCGCTGTAGTCCAACTACAGAAACGAGTTGGGCCCAATATTTTTGACAAATCAATTTGTGTAGCGTGAAATAATAATAGCGTACCAAATGCACTCTTTACTGACGGTATACTGACATTTGCAGCTCAACAAAAGCTCATTTATCCTGACGGAGGACAAATTTCACCATAGTTTCATAGGGGAATACAAGCTAATAGAAACTGCAAACTTTGTAGTCCTGAAAAGTTGCAATGCGAAAATTTAAGCCATCGTTCTCACGATAATGAAAATCTAAACATTTTTGTAAAATAAATCTCGTTTTAACTGGAGGACGGTTTCTAAACCCCACAGCCCTCCTATGAGACACAGACTGAGTAGAAAAGAATCGTGCCTTTTTATCATGATTATTAGTGAGGACCTATTATATATTTAAAGCTCTCAACGGAGGGGGCAGACCTGATGCTGTTCCATATGTAGGAGCTGCGGCAGCAAAGGCACGGTCGCCCCTGAGCCTCTTCTTTGTCGCTGGAATTGCTAGGAGTCGTCTGTCTGCTGACCCGAGGGTCCTATAGTGCAGGGGTTCTCAACCTGTGGGTCGCGACCCCTATGGGGGTCGGCAAATTATTTTGGGGGGGCGTCCCCAGATTATAATTTTTTTCTTGCAACTGAATGGCTGGAAAATGGAAATAAAGAGTTTACATGTACACCTTCCCTAATGATGATCTGGTTTCAGTGTTTATTTATGGTGTATTGTCTCTATTAAGGATATTGTAGCAGTCCATTTATATTAGGGGTCGGGAGGGGGCGGGGCATGGGGTCCTGAGACACTGCCAAAGCATCTCCAGGGGTCCCCGGCCAAAAACGTTGAGAACCCCTGCTATATGAAGGAGGGGTATGATAATAGGTCAGAGATGTAGGAGGGGGCGGCGCCAATCCATTCAGTGCTTTGTAGGGTTTGTATTGAATCGTCCCATGCCCTAATTACGGGTTTATTTCTTACACTCCGAGTTGAGCTTTAACTTTAACTAAGTTAAAGGAAGACATAGGGCGCGTTCGGAAATATCACACTGAGTGCACTGGGCAATGCAAACATAATAGGCGAGTGCGCTCAACGGATTTGAATAGTAGGCTCCCAGACTATACATGCAGTAGGTCGATAAGATGCAGGCCTTGATAAGTAAATCTACTGGGAATTGTCGGTTGATACCATTGGAAGTGTGATGGTGTGCTCCGGTTCGGTGTTTCCAAACTGCGCCCTTAGAGATTTAACCGTGCAGCCGGCCCGGCCCACCCGTACTGGACCGCCATGCGTGGTGTCAGGTGCCTTGTGGCGACGAATAAAACGCTTTTCCTGCAGACACGCGCACACGCACACACACACACACACACACGCACAACGCCGTTGCCCCGAATCATGCACATGACTTCTCGGAACTGCTCATCCCTTCAGACAGGGCGGGGCTGGGAGGGACGACAGGCTGTGATGTCATAGAGGAAGAGCTGTGTGTGTGTGTGTGTGTGTGTGTGTGTGTGTGTGTGTGTGTGTGTGTGTGTGTGTGTGTGTGTGTGTGTGTGTGTGTGTGTGGGTCTGTGTGTGTGTGTGGTAGAAATCTGACTCCTGGCCACTTTGGGAACCATTGGTTTATGACACCTCTTCGCCCAATTCCTTCCTCCATTAAAACCCGCCCTGCAGACACCAAGTTGTCTTATGTTATTTAGCTTGTAGAAAACCTCACATTTAACTTCCTATGTGAGCCTTTTATTTTTTTTAAGTAAAAGAACAACCAACAACAACAACATAACGTTTTCTCCAAACAACAAACCCCCTCCTCGAACGCCACAGCAAAGTATAATCAAAAGTGATGTATGTTCGTATCCCTTCAAGGCCCCCGCTATATATGCGTGCATGTGTGTGTGTGCGTGCGTGTGAGAGAGAGCCA
The DNA here is from genome assembly GCF_964188405.1 of Protomyctophum parallelum. Lineage (NCBI taxonomy): Eukaryota > Metazoa > Chordata > Actinopteri > Myctophiformes > Myctophidae > Protomyctophum > Protomyctophum parallelum. Next base: position 29,101,919 of record NC_139705.1, on the reverse strand, counting down.
TGCACACACAGTGTGTGTGTGTGTGTGTGTGTGTGTGTGTGTGTGCGTGCGTGCGTGCGTGCGTGCGTGCGTGCGTGCGTGCGTGCGTGCGTGCGTGCGTGTGTGTGTGTATCAGACACAGTGGCATGCGCACACACACATACCGTAGGGAGAGCTTAATTAGAGAAAACAGCACTGTCAAAAGCATTAGGCAGAGGTACAGACTTAAGGGCATATGGTTTTAGTACTAGACCATCGGGTTCGAGGGGGGAAAAACACACACACAAACACTATACAGTATACACTATACCTCAGAGAGAGAGAGAGAGAGAGAGAGAGAGCTCCTCCAGCCATGCTATAATGAAATGACTCTACTCTGGGAGTCTCTCCACCATGCTGGGTGCAAACACAAATGTTTGCAGACAACCTAACCCCGCGCCACCGCCATCTACTCAAGACTCGTGCTGCCACTGCACTCAACACTGCACTGCAGTTCAAGTGTAGTACTATATAGGTACTATAGTGGAGAGTGCCTAGTGCGCACAGTGACCCCTTTTCCACTGGTTGGTTCCCAATGGGAACCGGTTCAGTTCTTTTTGGTTTTTAGTCCATGAGCCAGAGCTCCAAAATTGGTGGGCAAACTATATCCTAAATTGTTTATAGGATCAATACAAGTAAATGAATACATGATAACCCTTCCACAGTATAGTAGCTTTTTCATATTTTCGATTATTTTGCATATTTTGCTACATAATGCCTCATTTGTATTTGTAATACAATAAATCATTGTCTTCGTGTAAGTACTCAATTGGGGAAGTTTCATGGTGATAACAATCTAATATAGGTATGGTTTTGCCCACTCAATTCATAATTAACTTTTCAATTTTGGAGCTCTGGCTCATGGACTAAAAACCAAAAAGAACTGAACCGGTTCCCATTGGGAACCAACCGGTGGAAAAGGGGCCAGTGAGAGAAATGATGGTCCTTAACCCAGGAACCCCTTTTGGTGTTTGAAGCATTATGTTATGCTTTAGCTGTTGAAAAATAGCAGATCTACAAGATCTGTACCAAGCTCATAGCGCGGCACTCTGTGTCGCGCTATGAGCTTGTAGATCTGTAATTTTTTAAGAATCGTGAAAATGTGGCGCAAATCTTTGAATATATATTCTTTCAGAGCGTTTTTAACTAAAATCTTTGCTTTTGGGAGGGGGGGGGGGGGGGTCCCTGAACAACATATTTTCAGATGGGGGTCGGCGGCCAATTACATATATTCTTTGGGGTCCTTGTCATATAGTTTGAGAACCACTGATATAGAAACATCTCATGTCATAATTTAGAAAGCATTTGTAGAATCTGTTCTCAGATTTAAATGGGTTAACAGTGGTTTTCAACACTTCATGTATTCAAGGTCCATTATTTATTCATCATTTGAGCCTTTGAGAATAATGGACCTTGTATGAAAAGTTTGGAGCAATGGAAGCTCTGATCATGAGTAAAATATAAATGCTTCCGTCATACAGTCTGGAGCAACGGAAGCTCTGATCACGAGTAAAATATAAATGCCTTCGTCATACAGTCTGGAGCAACGGAAGCTCTGATCACGAGTAAAATATAAATGCTTCCGTCATACAGACTGGAGCAACGGAAGCTCTGATCACGAGTACAATATAAATGCTTCCGTCATACAGTCTGGAGCAACGGAAGCTCTGATCATGAGTCAAATATAAATTCTTCCCGGAAGCTTTGATCATGAGTCAAATATAAATGCTTCCGTCATACAGTCTGGAGCAACGGAAGCTCTGATCACGAGTAAAATATAAAACGGAAGTGAAGCCCACTTCCGTTTTTCCTTTACAGTCACGAACATTTATCCTAATCATAATATGAATAGAAATAGTCTGAGCATATATCTTGCTGCATGCTTAACAGAAATGGAAATAAATAAATTAAGCTCTAGATATATTTTAAAATATATTTTCGTGAACAGAAATGACAAACAGATTACTCTGATATCAGGAGGTGTAGTTCCAGACTCTATATAGGACATTCAGAGATTGTGGAATCGTTGTCTGACTATAATACGAGAGATTACACCAAGTGAATGTGAAAGGCCCATTAATAAGATAATAATGTGAGACGATACAAACACAACAGTTCAAGCATTTATGACATTTAGCCAGGGAGAGCGTAACCAGTGACCACCCACCACTGTCCACCCACTGTCCACCCTGCACCCCAACCATCCATCCATCCACCCACCCAAACCAACCAACCGTCCATCCATCCATGCATGCAAAAAACAAGACACAACTGTCTCCTCTCTGCCAATTAGGCTGTGAGGACTGAGGGGAGAGAGAGAGAGAGTGTGTGTGTGTGTGTGTGTGTGTGTGTGTGTGTGTGTGTGTGTGTGTGTGTGTGTGTGTGTGTGTGTGTGTGTGTGTGTGTGTGTGTGTGTCATGTTGTCACATCCCATACACTTTAAGGCGGATTCACAGTTACACATACAGTCGTATAGTCTAATAGGCCACTGTTTCCCAAAAGCTGGGTCGGGGACTCGGGGTCCATTTGTGGGTCGCGGACCCAATTCTTGTGAGTGAATATCCCTTTATTTTTTTCGTTTCCAAAATGTTGTCATTAACGATTGTTTTAAAACATTTTCTATTTTTTATTTATAATAGGAGGGTATGCGCATGCATAAAGTGAATGGCAGATCGAGTGGCAAAGTGAGTGACAGTGAATTTAATGTTGTTTAAAGTCATTTAATTCAATAAAATATTGGACTTTTCTGTTTGGATGTATGGACTGTCAAAGCCAGAAAGTATAGTCAACTCATCTGACACTGCAGGGCTTTAAGGAGTGAAGTTTGGTCATCATAGCGGAGGAGACTCCACGGGGTGTCCTGTATGTTGTGACAGATCCACGCTAAGCGGTTTGCTCTGACATGGGCAGATATTAATCCATTCAGGACGGGAACGCCTTTTGTTATACGTTAGCTATTGAAAAATAGCAGATGTACAAGCTCATGGCGCTGCACTGAGTGCCATGAGCTTGTACAATACATCTGCTATTTTTTGGGGGGAAATCGTGAAAATGTGTGCAAATCTTTTTGGAATATAATATATTCTTTGCCAGTGAATGTTTTTTAACTCAAATCGTTGCCCTGGAAAAAACACATTTTCAGATGGGGATCGGTGCTCGATTACTTTTTTTTAAATCTATGTGGTCCATGACATGAAATAGTTTGAGAACCACTGATATAGAAACACCAGGTTTTTCAGAAAACTGTCATGATTTATTTTAGAAGACATTTTTATAGAATCTGGTCTCAGTTCTAAATGGGTTAAGCACACAAACTAAGTATACTATTATTCATTTGCTGAAATGAGTGACAGTGGCACGTGCCTCAAACAATTACAAGTGTCTGTAGATTGAGCTGTGCAATTATAGACCTGCAATGTGTCTTTTAATGCATCATGTCAACTCAACACAATACAATTCAAATGCAAACTTGTTTTTTTCTGCGTTTTTATGTACAATATCTCTGCTGTGGGGGAGAAATCACCTAACTTCAAAATGTTTTGGAAAACATTTTTTCAGGAAATGAAGAAAACCTTATTTTTTTTAAAACAAAGCAATACTGCCGCATCAAAGTTGGTGTTGTGACTTTATATATTGTCACTTAGGCTTCCATGAGAGGGGGAGAGGTGGTGGTGTTAGTTGCTTTATCAGACCGTTTCAGCTTATTACAAAATATTGTAATTTCTTTTTTTTTAGGTAATGAGGTAAGGTGAGCTGCATGTTGTTACTGGTGTAACAACAAAAACATTGATTATAAGACAGCATTATTGTTACTTCTACTTGATAAATTCGTATTAATAATTACCGACAATTCCAGGCTGAGACCAGAAACAAGTATGGTCTTTTTTTTCAGACTCATTGATTGTACTCTATTTTAATCGCGACTAATTTAGTAATTGTATTGGTTTGGCGAATTATTTAGGGGCCATGCACGCACGCACGCACGTGCACAAACACACACACACACACACACACACACACACACACACACACACACACACACACACACACACACACACACACACACACACACACACACACTCCTGACCTGCACATCAAAGTAGCTGTCCCTGATTGTAACGTTCATGGAATTAAGTGGAGCAGGGGTGGCGAGAGAGAGAGAGAGAGTAGATATGGCAACGGGAGGGTGGGAGGCGGAATTGTGCTAATAACTGTCCAGTCTGCAGTAAATCACCCAAATACCAGGAGACAGGTCCTCCTCTGTCCCTCCCTGGCTGGCTGCCCCGGGCGCTCCTCGCGTGACTGGGCCCCTCACGGCACGCTATGGGCCCCTCACGGCACGCTGCAGGCCCCTCACGGCACGCTGCAGGCCCCTCACGGCACGCTATGGGCCCCTCACGGCACGCTATGGGCCCCTCACGGCACGCTATGGGCCCCTCACGGCACGCTGCAGGCCCCTCACGGCACGCTGCAGGCCCCTCACGGCACGCTATATGGGCCCCTCACGGCACGCTATGGGCCCCTCACGGCACGCTATGGGCCCCTCACGGCACGCTATGGGCCCCTCACGGCACGCTATGGGCCCCTCACGGCACGCTATGGGCCCCTCACGGCACGCTATGGGCACCTCACGGCACGCTATATGGGCCCCTCACGGCACGCTATGGGCCCCTCACGGCACGCTATATGGGCCCCTCACGGCACGCTATGGGCACCTCACGGCACGCTATATGGGCACCTCACGGCACGCTATATGGGCCCCTCACGGCACGCTATGGGCACCTCACGGCTCGCTATGGGCACCTCACGGCACGCTATGGGCACCTCACGGCACGCTATATGGGCCCCTCACGGCACGCTATGGGCACCTCACGGCACGCTATGGGCACCTCACGGCACGCTATATGGGCCCCTCACGGCACGCTATGGGCCCCTCACGGCACGCTATGGGCACCTCACGGCACGCTATATGGGCCCCTCACGGCACGCTATGGGCCCCTCACGGCACGCTATATGGGCCCCTCACGGCACGCTATGGGCACCTCACGGCACGCTATATGGGCCCCTCACGGCACGCTATATGGGCCCCTCACAGCACGCTATATGGGCCCCTCACAGCACGCTATGGGCCCCTCACAGCACGCTATATGGGCCCCTCACGGCACGCTATGGGCACCTCACGGCACGCTATATGGGCCCCTCACGGCACGCTATATGGGCCCCTCACGGCACGCTATATGGGCCCCTCACGGCACGCTATGGGCACCTCACGGCACGCTATATGGGCCCCTCACGGCACGCTATATGGGCCCCTCACGGCACGCTATATGGGCCCCTCACAGCACGCTATATGGGCCCCTCACAGCACGCTATATGGGCCCCTCACGGCACGCTATATGGGCCCCTCACGGCACGCTATGGGCCCCTCACGGCACGCTATATGGGCCCCTCACGGCACGCTATATGGGCCCCTCACGGCACGCTATGGGCCCCTCACGGCACGCTATGGGCACCTCACGGCACGCTATGGGCCCCTCACGGCACGCTATGGGCCCCTCACGGCACGCTATGGGCCCCTCACGGCACGCTATAGGCACAAAGGTCAAAGGTCTCAAGCATTGAAAGTCACTGTACCAAAGCCCGCCCATATTGCATACCGTGTCCCGATTGGCCGCCCCATTTCTCTGGTGTAGGAAATGGGCGTACAATTGAGCCACTCCAGACCGTAATCCGCCGGCAGGCAATTTTTTTTTTGCCAACGGCTGATTCGGTCTGGTTTATTAACCAGGCTAGGGCACAGTAGGCTATAGGCTATACGTTAGACTTCAACTGTGGTTTTCAACCCTTTTCATATCAAGGACCATTATTTATTCGGCATTTGAGCCACGACGACCATTTGATGCACATTTAGCCTCGCAAACTCAATATAGAGACTATTTTAGTTATCATTGGATAAGATTTTGTACACAATTCCATTGATGTTGTATACCATAGGAGAGAACAGGCAAACAATGATTCTACATTTTCTAATTGTGTATAGACTTCTTGTAAATTATAAGTAATGCAGGCGTTTAACAATGATTTCACTCTTGGGAATGTATACCTTTTGGTTTCATTTTACACTACAGAGAGTTAAACATCTATAAGGGTACATTTGGTTACCAACTGTCCATCATTTAGCTGGGGATCACGTTGGAACCCCCTCAAGGACCACTGGTTGAAACCCACTGGACTATAGGCTACTTGATTTTTGGAGTAACTATACAGTTGTTTCTTTTCAACCTTTTTCATAAAAAAGGTACAAAACTAAAGAATAATTTGTTGTCGTTGGATAAGATTTTGTCCACAACAATTCCATGCTGTATTGATGTTGGTATACCATTAGGAGAGATCACAGGCAAAACATTGATCAAAATAACATTTCTTTTTTTGTACATTCTCTAATTGTGTATAGACTTCCTGTAAATTAAGTAATGCAGATGTTTAATAATAATTTAACTCTTGAGAGAGTATAAACATGAAACCAAATCCCGGTTGGTTTCATTTTCCAGTCAATGTGGGGACCACATTGTGTGTGTGTGTGTGTGTGTGTGTGTGTGTGTGTGTGTGTGTGTGTGTGTGTGTGTGTGTGTGTGTGTGTGTGTGTGTGTGTGTGTGTGTGTGTGTGTGTGTGTGTGTGTGTGCGTGCGAGCGCGCGAGCGAAGCAGTGTAGCAGATCACGTGCGTAAAAGTTGCTGTCCTTTCAGCACCACACGCACAAGCCAGACTTGAATAGACTGACATAGGCTGCTAAATGTTTACTATATATATTATTTTATTTCAAATAAAAATACTGTATGCTACTTTTACATCCACTACATTTATAGGAAGGGGGACTCAACCACATTATGCATTATTATAACTATTTCTATTTGAAATATTAGCATAGCATTAGCATATTTATCTTTCTGATATTATAATGTTGATTTCAATACAGCAGCAACACATCGATGTTGCCTAGGTCTGTCTGTCTGTCTGTCTGTCTGTCTGTCTGTCTGTCTGTCTGTCTGTCTGTCTGTCAATCAATCAATCAATCAATCAATCAATGTCTTTAGAAGCAGCCTGCTCATGAAAGTTGAGAACTGTAGCCTAATGAATGAATGAATGAAGGCAATTTTGCGAATTATAGAGAGAGAGAGAGAGAGAGAGAGAGAGAGAGAGAGAGAGAGAGAGAGAGAGAGAGAGAGAGAGAGAGAGAGAGAGAGAGAGAGAGAGAGAGATATGAGTGATTGAATACATATTGTGATGTGAGAGGTGAGAGGTGAATGTCCTAATTTAAATAATAGCCCAATTAGCCTATAGATGTCATGATGCCACTAAGCTGGGAGTCAGATATCCAATAATGGCAATTTTAAAAGCCTGCAGCCGTGAACATCAAGGCCATGATCACTTTGGGCATTTAACAAAGCTTAATAGACAAGTTACTTTTCAGCGCGCCATGAGTCATCAGGGGAATTAAAACATGGAATACAATCGATACTGATTGTCAGAAGTATAATCCTATATCACCAAAAGCAAAGCTGCAAGCACTTAACAAAGGTAGCCTAATTATGGCCATTGCGATTTTATAAATTGCATCCCCATGGACCGCCTTATACATTTAAGGACATCACATTTAATAAAAGAAATATACAGGCTTTTTAGCCTATATAAAACGTAAATAAGTGAAACAGAGTTATAACTCCAAGCATAGATATGGTGTTTTTAATTATAAATACATACTATAAACAATATATGAAATTCATGTTCCAACACAACCAACCAAAACGCTTCTTCATAGTGCAGAGGATGTATAATATTAGATATTATTATAACCAGTGCATGACAGACAGCCGTTACTACTTTGAGAAAGTACTTTTCCCAACAACAGTTTGTATAGGCTACAATATTGTACAATAATAACAAAGCCATGGAATTGTCATTATTATAATTATTATTATTACAGCTTTTCAAAAAAATATATTAGCCTATCTCACATTGGATTTGTCCCCGCCTTTTTATAGAGTTCCGTTCGTCAAGGGGAAATCAATTTATAATTGACTTTAAAACTATTTAAATCGATATTAGGCGTCTCAGGTTGACATTGGTGTCACCGAGTGTTGCATAGTTGACCAACAAATTAAACATTAAATAATAAAAAATGTTCTAGCAATTCTAAAAACATGAAATAAAATCGCCCAAAAATACTGTTTCAAGCTCAGAATTTGGACACTGTTAATTCTCTTTTGGAAAGACAAAAAAAGGATGTGAGAAAAACTGTTTTGACAATTTCCCCTAAAAAACCCCATTATTTCTTAAGCATGGCCTAAAAGGGTTTATTTCTTATTTCATTCATGATGTGCAATCTCGATATAAAAAACATTGCAATATACGAGCCTTATATAAGATTCGCCTTTACGCATTATTCCCTCCCACACCTCAGAGCTGCATGTTAATAACTATAGTGGGAGGAAAGGCCGAGTACTTGATGGAACCAAATGGACCCTGTGTGTCCATTTAACTCCGAGAGTGTACCAAATGGAACCAAATGAACCCTAACGGGTCCTTTTGCTTCCATTTGGTAGACTCTCTCGTTATAGGACTCGAGAGAACCGGCGTGGCTTGTCGTGTTTCTATGCAAGTCCAGGTAAAGTATAAAGAATAAGTAAATAATAAAAAGAGTCCGCACACCATTTTCTACTCCCAGAAATATCTTTACTTATTAAATGCCATTTAAAAGTAGATATTTCTGCTATAGCAGAAAATGGTGCGAACTGTCACGGTCTTTGATACGGCCCCCATATCAGCCGCCTCATGTCTTTTTGTCTGTTGCATGCCTCTTCTTCTGACACACAAAAAGTAGATCAGATTAGAATAATACAAAATCAAACAAATCAAGTCTTGTCCTGACAGTGTTTGAACAGACTCGCTGGCGTGCCGCCGCCGGTCACGGTGCTGGAATAAGACTTCTCGGCGGCGGCGCCGAGCGACGCGCCGGTGAACGGGTAGACCGCCGCTGCCTGTCCGAACGGCCCGGCCTGCACCGTCAGGGCCGTGGCGGGGATGGGCGAGCTGATGGCGGCCTGGGCGGCGGCGGCTGCGGCGGCGGCATGGTGGTGGTGGTGGGCATGGTGGGCATGGTGGTGGTGGGCCGCCGCCGCGGCCGCGGACCCCCCGCCGGTGTTCAGGTAAGCCACGAGCCGCCGCATCTCCTCCAGGGCCTGCGCCTGCATCAGGATGTAGTTCTTGGCCAGGAGCAGCGTGGCGATCTTGGAGAGCTTGCGCACGCTGGGGCTGTGCGCGTACGGGATCACCGAGCGCAGGCCGTCCAGCGCGTCGTTCAGGTCGTGCATGCGCCGCCGCTCGCGCGCGTTGATGCTCAGGCGGAGGGAGCGCTGCTCCTTGGGCTTCTTGCCGGACCCCAGGAGACCCTTAACACCGCCGTCGTCCTCGTCGAAGGGTCTCTTGCCGCGCCGCGTCGTCGACTCCAGGCCGTCGAAGCAGGCGTCCATGTCGTCGTCGCTCGTCCCTCCCTCGCCGCCGCTCTCGTCTCTGGACGGCTTCATGTTGACGTTGCTCTGGCCGCTGTGGAGGAAGTCGGCGGCGGGCGTGAGGGGGAAGCGTCCTCCTCCTCCACCCACCACCCCGAGCCCCCCGAGCCCCACCACGGACCCCCCGGGGGTCCCCGGGCCGAAGCCGAACGCGGACTGTCCGTAGCGCTGCGTCAGGTCCAGGAGGGTGTCCGAGGAGATGGACTTGAGGAGGTTCTCTTCTCCCGCGTTCATCTTTCTCTTCTGTCTCTTTTTTTCTGTCTCTCACACGCCAAAAACAAATAGTCTGTTGTTCGGCTGAACACCAACAACGTCTTCTTAACTCGTCTCCCCCTTTTCTTTAATTCCCCCTTCTCTTTTTTTCAAAGAACTATAGCCTGTACTCACGCGAAAGTTGCGCGCTGTGAGAGTTGCCGTTTTTGTTCCATGCACACTTTCTCGTTTCCCCTCCTCCTCTCCTCTCTCCTCCCAACACAGTGCTTGTGAATCAGCTATAAGGCTGCGTGGATGGATGTGCACGCACGCACCGCAAACACGCACGCAGCAGCGCTCCTACGCACGCATCGCCTATATGGTATAAAAGCCAGGAACACTCCTCTCTCTCTCTCTCTCTCTCTCTCTCTCTCTCGCTCGTCTTCCACTATTCAATTGCGTTGTTTCTTTCCGTTAAATATAAAAGCGACGTTAAAAGAAGAGGCGCGAGAGAGAGAGAGCTCCGTTCGTTGTGTCGGTGGACTGAGGAGCGCGCGGTTCCGTGCTTGGCGCGATTCCTCCTCCTCCTCTCCTCTCCCGTGGGCAGACTGTGTGTGTGAGTGTCTCTCCTCTCCTCTCCGTGGGCACACTGTGTGTGTGTGAGTGTCTCTCCTCTCCTCTCCCGTGGGCAGACTGTGTGTGTGAGTGTCTCTCCTCTCCTCTCCGTGGGCTGTGTGTGTGAGTGTGTCTCTCCTCCTCTCCTCTCCTCTCCTCTCCGTGGGCACACTGTGTGTGTGAGTGTGTCTCTCCTCTCCTCTCCAGACTGTGTGTTTCTCCTCTGCCCCACTCGCACTCTGGAGCAAACACGCACGACCCACGAGGGATTATCTGTCCTCGTCCAATCAGGACGGAGCTTTAATTACTGATGGGGGTAGAGAAACAAAACGCTCCCAAATATAATTCTTATTCTCCCACAGTATAACAAAAACCCTGTCTGTTTAATTATACGAGAGGGGACCAAATGCATGGAACCAAATGGACATTTGGTTACATTTAACTCTCCGAGTTAAATGGACACATGCAGAGTTAATTTGCTACCCTCTCTGTTATGTGGTATATAGCCTATAGCTACTGTGGTACGCATTTGCACTCTCCACTTCATTCACTGTGGGCGTGTAGCGTGTAATATCCCAATCATGATGATATTGCCATATAAACGGACACAACAACCCACACTTGTGGTTATCATTTATCTCGACTAAATAACAGACTATCTGCTTCCACTTCACAGAGAACCACAAAGGTCAAATCTTCCTCCAGGACTTTAGCTATACCTATACATTTACAGTTCATATTCAAATTATTATGCTATTCCTGTGTTAATGTTTAGTGTTTTTTTTTGTTTTGTCAAGTCACATTTCATATTCATGTTGGTATCACGACCTGCATGACAGTGGATCTTATAAGCAAACATCTTTAAGCAAACTGCGTGTGTGTGTGTGTGTGTGTGTGTGTGTGTGTGTGTGTGTGTGTGTGTGTGTGTGTGTGTGTGTGTGTGTGCAGAATAGTCAGTCAAGTGCAAAAAGTCGCTGTCCTTTCAGCACCACCACCAACCAGCAGTCAAGTGAAACCACGGTGGAGCTATAGCTAGTCAAACAATAAACCCAGAGAGAGAGAGAGAGAGAGAGAGAGAGAGAGAGAGAGAGAGAGAGAGAGAGAGAGAGTAATTGGTGTACTGACCATGGTATTACTGTGCTTAACTGACCAGCCAACTGGCCTGACCTGAACCCCACAGATAATCTAGGTTGTATTGTCAAGAGGAAGGTGTGAGACACTAGATTTAACAATACAAATTAACTTATGGCTGTTATCAAACAAACCTGGGATTCCATAACACAAAATTCTCCTAATATTTTGAAAAGGGATTTTTAGATTTTCATGAGCTGTATGCCATAATCATTTTATTGACACAAATGAATAAGCCCATTGTTAATAACAGTGACAAGGACCGTATGTGTCACTGTTATTCACTGTTACCCCTTTTTTGGGGGGCCCCTGAGCCTCTTCGTGGTCACGCGGACGCTCAAGCTCAGGGGCCCCACTAGCTCACGGGCCCCTGGGCCTGGGCCCAACAAGCCTGTTGGATAATCCTTCCCTGGTCACGACGAGGCAGCCCGTGCCCTAAACAGGGACAATGCGCGCACACTCATCTGAATACACAGTTTCCTCTAATTCATTATCGCTGGCCAGCGTGGAAGTGACTGTGGGGAGTGGTGCGTTTTATATTAGTGTCTCTAGTATATTTGAATTCCTGAGCATGGACATTGCAATTGTTTTAAACATGATGTTCAATTGATTGTTGGTCACCTGTCCTCTCCTGTGCTGGCAATCCTCCTGTTGACTGGGAGGTGCCAAGCGCTGTAGAGGAGAGAGGTGTTGTTCTTGTTTTATATTGTAGCTTTTCTAATTATAGGCCTAATGTGTTTGTAAAGTGGTGCTTGATTATGTAAATTGTATGTGGTTTAAGTAATGGTGTATAACTTATGCATGGGCCTTAGTTTGCCTTGTTTAAGTTAATTGCTACAAATTAATGTGAGTGTTCTTGGTATGACCCACCTGGTATAAAATGGTGGCTGAATCTGCAGACAGGAGTTCAGTTTGGTCTAGGCAAGCTATATTGAGCAGCTGAGGAAGAGAGCTGCATGCTGCATGGGGCCCTTCAAGGTAGTGACCTCAAGTTGCTGTTCTTCTAGCCTTTTGCCTGTTATTATTTTGCGCTTCATTTTTGGACAGTCCATCGCTGTGAATATTGCACTGCCTGGTTGATGTTTGGAGACTTCGGGGTAAATAAAAACCAACAAAATGCATTCTTGGACAGTTGTCTGATTCTTGGAGCCTTGGCCATCCGGTCAACCTTTACACAATGTAGTGGATTGAGTAAAAGTACATATTTTGGCTCTGAGATGTAGTGGAGTGGAAGTAAAAGTATTGGAAAGTGGAAACACTCAAGTAAAGTACAAATACCTCAAAATGGTACTATGTACATGTACATAGTTTCCTTACACCACTGCCTATTACTAGCCTATACACTATAATGTCTACCAAATAAGCAGCACAATGGTGCCATCGTGTGGACAGTGGATGCACAGAATTACAGTACATTTCAAGCACAAACTCAATACAAAACTGTTAACAACACCATAAAGCACTAGACTTGTTTACAATAGGGTCCACCATGTTAAATTCATCATAATGTGACAGGTGTCAAGATAGGTTCATTTTTATAATTTTCTGTTCCTTTATTTGTTTTGCATTAATATAATATTGTATACCCGTTCAGTGTCGTATTATGATCTTTCTTTATATTCATACATATACTGTATATGCTCTGCGACTCTCCATCTCATCAGCACAGCTGACTTTTAAATGTTGATTAGGTGCGTGCTCATGCTCGTTTGAAGCTTGGCTGACATTACAACCAAACGGCCCGTGACAATTATAAGAACTCTTCGTCTCTGACCTGATGGCAACGATGTGGACCGCATTATGGGAATTGTAGTCCAGGAAGGAAGTGAGCCCAGTGTCCATGACATCAGAGACACTGGGCTCACTGCTAAAATATCTATAACCACATATTACACACATGAAGACCCCCAGGAAAATGTTCTAAATCTTCCTAAACATCATTAACATATTTTGTTTTGCAAAAAAGGTGAAGTGTCCCTTTAATGTTCATAGGTGTGGGTGTTTTCTTACTGGTTGGCAGACTGCTAATGTTTTTTTATTTTTATGAAGTTATTATTTGAGATAAGATTTAAGAACAGTTTACTGTTCATTTTGTATACAGATCATTTAATGTTGAATCTAGAACTGTGAAATGTTCCAGAGGATAAAACGGGTCAAACCACACCATCTGCTGGTTGACAGGTGTGGCAGATGACTATAAAGTCTAATTCTTTGTACAGTTCTATATCACTGGTTCTCAACGTAGGGTCTGGTCAAAGGGACCCTTATGGGTCTATAACTTGGAGACGGTACAAATGGAACCAACGGGTGCATTTGGTTCCATTACTTTTAGTCAACTATACTATAATAACCCTGATGAGCACTAGAACGTTGGTGCTGATCGATCCAGTGGCTTGAAATATTAACCGACAGACACACACACTGTAGAAAGGCTGCATCCTCCAAAGATTAGACTGAAGCAAAGAGACATTCAATAGTTTGATGCCTGATACAAGGGTAAAACGAGGAGTATAGCTTTAGGTCTGCAGGTCAGTGAAATATGTGACGTTTTCTGTGATACTAATGAGCCAACAGAGCTGGACAAAGATGAGACCCACCAACTTGAAGAAAACCTCTTAATGTAAAGGTTGCTTGTCTATGCTGGTAAATGGTGCATTTATATAGTGCCTTTATCCAAGGCGCTTTACATAGATTGTGCATTACATTCACCCATTAAGATACACACAGGACTGACCTCATGCTTCCTTCTATGCATAAGGAGTCCAAGCTGCTTCTTTTCACCTGACAGGGGGGAATTTCCCCAGCTGGACATAGTGCGTGGAAGGGACACGTTATTCTGACCAGTTCCATTCTCCTCCATCAGGCCCCCCGGCTGGCCAGGGGGAGGTAGTTTAGAGACCAGGATTACTGCATGTTTTTCGTGAGGGTACCTACGCTAGGGGACACAGGGAGAACATGCAAACTCCACACAGAAAGGCCCTTTCGAGAGTTGTCATTTTTATAATACTCCAGTAGAAGGTGCTATTAGCTCAGGGAACCTTGAATAACCCCCCAAAAGTCAACTAGTGTGAATTTGATTCTGAGTGTACAAATTGAACCAAATGGACCATGTGTACACTCTCAGAGTTACAAATGGATAAACACATAATAAGGATTTGGCTTTGTATGGGTTAGAATCTAACCATTAGATTATGGTTTTATCTCTATGGTGTTGGAGTCATTCTGTAAAAAGCACAATACACCTCTAGGGTTCACCTTTTATTGCGACTGAAGGTCGCAGATAACTATGAAACCTTGCATTTTTGACACCTACCCCACTTTCCCCGTCACCTAAACCACTTTCCCATCAACCAACACACTTTCCCTGTCAGCTAAACCACTTTTCCTTGTGTGTAGCTCCCCACAGTATACACAACCATTTTCAGAAAGGACACGGATCGTAACACTACTACATGGCGACAGCTTTCATCCTTCTAACCTCATCAAAAATAACCCCTTCGGTCAATTTCAGCGTCTCAGACGTATATGTGATCAGGAAAATGACTTCTCCTCCAAAGCTGTTGATATGAAAAACCGATTCATTGAGCGTGGCTACAAACACACCGAGTTGGAAACATTAGGCTCCTCAAGGTAAAAGCGATAGACAGAAAGAGCCTCTTGAGTTCTGAACAGAAACGCCCATACAAAAACAATGTTTATTTCACATCAACGTTCTAACAGTCGGCACAGATCCACAACATCATTAAGCGCAACTGGAGTCTGCTACACAGTGACCCAGGTATGAAGGAGATCTTCTCTGCACCACCCACCTTTATCAACAAGAGGGCGCCCACGCTACAGAATAAGCTAATGCACAGTCATTTGCCACCTAAATCTAGTTGGCTTCAGAAACCTGTCTGCAATTTTCCATGCGGTCATTGTAGGCCTACCCACTGTACCAATATTCCCAAAACAAATACATTCATTGATGTGTTCACCAACCATGTATACAAAATCAACCATTTTGCAAATTGCAACACATCCTTCATTGTCTATCGCCTCGAATGTCCCTGTGGTTATTTATATATATACACTTTTCCTGGGCTGTGTGGGCTCCAGTTCCTGTCGATTTGATCCAATGAAAGCCAATGAAACTGGTCAGATGACCAATGATATCCAATGAAATCAACAGGAACTGGAGCACACACAGCCCAGGAAAAGTGTGGATAGGCAGAACCTTAAAGACAGGCTGCGAGAACACAAAACGGCTATTCGCAACAACAATCCCAACTATCCGATGGCTGTCCATTATCATGAAAAAGGGCACGGGAGCCCCTCCTCTCTGAAAGCTACAGCAATTGAAGCTATCCAAAGCGACATCAGAGGTGGTGACAGACTCAACAAACTTCTCCAAAGAGAAACTTTTTGGATAGTAACGCTAAAAGCCACAATGTTTCCTGGCCTAAATGATGAAGTTGATTTCCTGCCTTTTCTCTGATGCATATATATATGATTTGGGTTACTATTTAAATGTGTCAATATAAATATTTACTTTATATATTTTCCCTTTGTTTTCCCATTAATTGTCTTTTACTTTTCACTTGGTGCTGGTCACTTTGGGTGTTTTGTAATTTTTTTGAACATCTTATGATGTGTAATCAACATGATATCTATACAACAAAATAATGTAACTAAAATGAAATGATTTATATGACAATGAAATAATAACGATGTAATGACATGATTGCATCACACCCACCACCTGGTTGTACTTAAGGGTGACTAATCAGCCAAGCTGGCGGATAGACCCTGACGAAGACCTTTTGGTCGAAACGCGTTGGTCCTGTTATTTATTTGCCTTGCTCATCATCAAATAAACTATTTAATTTTTCACCAAAGACGGAGTGCCTTGGATTATTTTCTTTTCAAGTCTGCAATTCACATTTTGACAAGCAGTACTACTTGGAGGAAGGATACCTTTTGTCTATGGTTTGACCTGTATCACCAAAGAGCACCCATCTAAGAGCCACTAACATATCCCTGCAGCGCTTCCATTCCTCTATTTCTACATAAAAATGCAATTCTAGTGCTGTCTACGTGACATGCTATAAGCCTGTATAAAATGCTAACTAAGTCTACATAAATTGCTATCTAAGGGGCTAGGGCAAGTGCTGCGGGCCATGATGGAGTCTGAAAAGGTGGGTTTTCAGACTACGGCAGATGCTCAAAATCATTGGAGCGGGTCAGCGGGTCAGCGGGAGCAAAAAAACGTAAAAAGTAGCATATACAAATATTAGGCCTAGTAGTAAAACAAAATAAGTGTGTGTGTGTGTGTGTGTGTGTGTGTGTGTGTGTGTGTGTGTGTGTGTGGTTTCTATAAGTATATTTAAAATTATTTAGTGAAGTTATAGACTTTGATGAGATATCACAGTATAGCTGTTCCACTGTATTACACTGTACCATGGCTCCCCCTAGTGACCCTTTATGGTACGTGCACCGTGTTCGCTCCAGCAGCAGCGCTAGTGCATGTGCACAACCGTTGTGCGTTCTCCCCCGCTGGACTGTTGTTGTTGACACTTTAATAATAAAAGTAACAGTGTGGTCGTTAAGCATCAGGAGGACGTTTGTTTGTTAGCAGCTCATCCATTGAAAGAAACACAGCTACAACCAGGTAAAGAGACCTAGAAAGTCTGCTTAACTTCTGTTCGGGTTACAAATTGGCGGCCTAAATGTGATAAATGCTCCGTTTGTACTCACCCATTAAATAATTCCAAAGAAGTGGAGTGAAATATGGTCCTCTAGTTTTATATCCATGTGAAAGTGCTGGCACAAAACGTGTATTTAGTCAATTATCTCCACTTTTCCAAGAGATGCACACGGACGCCTTTCTCTCCCGGCAAGAGGGGGCCTACAAGTGTAACGGTTTAACTGGAGTCCATGTTAACTAGGCCTAGTTCCTGGGCTGGCTTTGCGCGTTTATGAGCCGTCTTTCACATGTTGTTTCAGGAAGGGGGCGGAGCTATCTTCTCCTATTCTTTTCATAAAAGATCATTAAATAATAATATCCATCCGATTGTTTGTGGAATCTCATTTGTATGAAACAGTGACAACATGCACTTATCCAGGCGTGAACTTGGGAACAGTAGGCCTATAGTCACAACATGCCATGTCATGTCATCTTGTGACTCTGTTTTTTTTAAACAAATATAAGCACTCAGTTGAACTGATCAATGAATAGCTGTAGAAACAAGTCAATGATGTTGGTATAGTCACACCATGAAACACAAACTCTTCTGTGGAGACTGACAAATGCAGAATAGCGTATTCATCTTTTCATTTGTAAATCTCGAGCAAATATTCTGAGTAGCCTACACTGTGCAGAGCATGAAACAACACCACCTGCTGTTGTCTAGCAGGCAGTGCAACATGTCAACTTGCGACTGTGATTATGGTAGGCTATACTTACTTGAGCCCTCGTACATTTCCTTTTTTTATAAACGCACCTACGCTACACTGCATTGGCAAACCTATGGCCAATCCAGTGGTAACACCTGGATCAGGTGGTCAACATGGCCATGCCAATGCCATGTGGGTCTAATTGACTGGTTAGAAAACAGCATTAATCCACAACTGAAGAGGTGTAACTATTGACAGCCTATTCTGCATTTGTCAGACTTAACACAAGAGTTTGTGATTCATGGTGTGACTATACCAACATCGTTGACTTGTCATTAAGTGATCAGTTGAATTATGCGTATATTATTTGTTTGAAAACAACGGGTCACAAGTTGACATGTTGCACTGCCTGCTAGACAACAGCAGGTGTCTACTTTATTTTCTGTAAAGTCTAACCGCTCGCACGGCAGTGGGATATTTTGTAGTGCATAGAAAAGTGCTATAAAAATGCAATCTATTATACAAAATGTAATCCATTATAAAAAAATTATCCATTATAGATATAACTTTGATTAATTACCCGTTTCATCCTATAGACCACTGGCTCCCAAACAGTGGGTCGTGACCCATTTGGGGGTTTTGACACATTTGTATGGGTCCTATTTTTTGTTC
The DNA here is from genome assembly GCF_964188405.1 of Protomyctophum parallelum. Lineage (NCBI taxonomy): Eukaryota > Metazoa > Chordata > Actinopteri > Myctophiformes > Myctophidae > Protomyctophum > Protomyctophum parallelum. Next base: position 29,083,347 of record NC_139705.1, on the reverse strand, counting down.
CCTACGTTTTGTTTTTAATGATTACTATTTCAAAACATAAAAAAATACATACCCAAAAAAAGCACCATTTTTCATGGATTAACCCTGCAATACCTACGGTTGTACTATTGCAACATTTTTATTTTTTATAAATTACTTAATTAATGTTTTCATCATCATCATTGATGTTCATTGTTTTCTTTTGCAATGCCATTGGTCATGAATCATGGCCAATTGCATTGCAAATACCATGACTCATGATATTCGCATATAAATACCCCCCACAGAGGCAGAAATTCACACAACTTCAAAATCCCTGGAATTTTTAATGATTTTTAACCTATGACCTTTAACCCTGAAAGTACGTACAATGCCTGTAATATATATTTTTGTGATCATTAGAATTTCTAGAACATGTTTTATTTATTATTGTGAAAGATATCCCCCAAATGTAAATTATTATTTTAATAATTATTAAAGGTATATTCAGTGATTTCACTTAATTCAAATATCACTTATTTTTTTTGTGATAATCCTCCCTACTATAGAGTGTGCTGGCCATATAAGGAGTTCCTCCGTGTCCCCAGTTAACCCCTGGGGGTCAAAAAACCTTAGGTTTCGTTTTTGACTCTCTATCCTGATTGGACGAAAGGCTGGGTCCCACAGCCAAAAACGAAACCTAAGGTTTTTTGAGTGAAATCACTGAATATACCTTTAAATAGGGGGATATTAGATCGCCTCATATAAGAACTGTCAAGAAAGTTCTGGCAAGAAAACCCCGACCACATCACGCCGGTTCTATAGCCTATGTCCACCTGTCCGTTTTAGAATCGCTTTTTAGGATCTTCATATCAAGGTCCATTATTTATTTGGCATTTGAGCCACAGACCCAAAATATTCATTCTCTAATTGTGTAGACTTCTTGTAAGTTAAAGATGGAGTGCCGTGATTTTTACGCCCTAAAATATGATCATCACTATTAGGATTAGAAGGAATATTTATTTCAAAATAGTGTACAGAAAGTGTTAAAATTATGTTTTTATACATGTGACCACACCCACCAGTTCATTAAGTTTACATGGTTTTCACCTTAGCACCACTCACCAGAACTGTGCGTGCGCGAGCGTGCGCGCGCGTGTGTGAGTGTGTGCATGTGTGTGTCTGTGCGTGCGTGCATGTGTGTTTGTGTGTGCGTGAATGTGGGTTTGTATGTGCGTGTGTGTGTGTGTGTGTGTGTGTGTGTGTGTGTGTGTGTCTGTGTGTCTGTGTGTGAGCGTGTGTGAGCTCGTGTGTGCGTGTGTGTGTGTGTGTGTGTGTGTGTGTGTGGCATCCAAAAGAGAAAAGTGCACGGCACACTTTCACATTGCACGCATATTTCATCACACGCCATGCAGCCACACGTCACAGTGTAAGGCAAGCTCTCTCTCTCACTCTCTCTCTCACTCTCTCTCTCACTCTCTCTCTCTCTCTCTGCAGTGCAATGCAGATTACTTTTAGAGGGGGTGGGGGTACGGTGTGAGATGGGCTTTAGGAGGGTGTGTGTGTTGTGTGTGTGTGTGTGTGTGTGTGTGAGGGGGGGTCCCATGAATAATTGTTGAGGATATTTTTACTCTGACCCACTTTGGAGTCCCATTTGCACCTCTTAAAAGGTGCACGCGCCCGCCCGCCCGCACGCACGCACACACCTCAAAAAGGAGCAAAACGCATGCAGCCAGCCAGGGTGCCCCGCCCCTTTGGATGACTGGGCAGAGACACACATTTGGGATGCTGTCAATCAATGCACTGAATGGATGGATGGATGGGTAGGTGAGTGAGTGAGTGAGTGAGTGAGTGAGTGAGTGAGTGAGTGAGTGAGTGAGTGAGTGAGTGAGTGAGTGGGTGAGTGAGTGAGTGAGTGAGTGAGTGAGTGAGTGAGTGAGTGAGTGAGTGGGTGAGTGAGTGAGTGAGTGAGTGAGTGAGTGGGTGGATGGATGGGTGGGTGGGTGGATGGATGGATGGATGGATGGATGGATGGATGGATGGATGGATGGATGGATGGATGGGTGGATGGATGGATGGGTGGATGGATGGATGGATGGATGGATGGGACGTTATCACATCACCAATCAGACTATTGATCGGTCCATGTCAGTGGTTCTCAACCAGTGGTCCGGGGACCACCAGTGGTCCTTGAGGGGGTTGCAGG
>NC_139705.1:29036183-29076183 GCF_964188405.1 Protomyctophum parallelum | reverse complement strand
GCACCAACCCTGTCTACCTTGGTGTAACCCTGGACCGCACCCTCTCCTTCAAGGAACACATAAAGAACACCAAACTGAAAGTCAGCTCCCAAAACAACATCCTACGGAAACTGACCAATTCAAAATGGGGAGCCACAGCACACACGTTGAGATGTACTGCTTTGGCCCTGTGCTATTCCTCTGCGGAGTATGCGTGTCCTGTTTGGGAGAGATCAACCCATGCAAAAGAAAACTAGACTCAGTGTTGAACAACACCTGCCGCTTGATAACTGGTTGCTTGAAGCCTACCAACGTGAACAACCTACATCTCCTCGCTGGCATTGCCCCTGCAGACGTGAGACGGGAAGCCAGGAGCCGAGTAGAGATGACAAAAGCTACCAGCGATGAACGCCACCTCCTCCATGGACACGAACCCCCGGCCCAACGACTGAAGTCAAGGAGAAGCTTCCTCAGCCATGTCCAGCCCAGTCACCAGACTATTCCTGGTTGTCACGTAGTCTATTCCAGACTTTGGTTCGACATAGCATTTGTCCGACCGGATTAAGGTACGTGAGGAATGCATTAAAACGACCAGATTAAGGTTGGTGACAATGGTGAGGGATGCGTTAAGGTTGGTGACTGGATTAAAGTTGGTGAGGGATGCATTAAGGTTGGTGACGGATGCGTTAAGGTTGGTGACTGGATTAAAGTTGGTGAGGGATGCATTAAGGTTGGTGACGGATGCGTTAAAGTTGGTGAGGGATGTGTTAAGGTTGGTGACTGGATTAAGGTTGGTGAGGGATGCGCTGCTCCGTGCTTGCAGTTGGTTAGGTTAGGGTTTGAGGTAGGTTGTCGTTCATAGCTAACCATACTATAGCTAAGGCTGAACATATACCTAAAATCCTAAAATGTAACATTTTGGGAGTCCAGAAATGGCAATGTTAAACACTTTACAGAAACGTAAAGTGACAATTACGGAACTCGTAACTTTTTATTGAAAAAGAGCACCTTATCGATGACGCTATCTATTGAGCATTTTCTATTATTTTGTCTGGGGTCAAAAAATTCTGAACAGAACCAGTATATTTTACTATAGGACCTTCAAATACAGTACTTTTCTAACAGAAGGAAGGCAATTTACCATTTAACCAATAAAATAATAGGCTATTAAAGAAACTGTTAACTGGTTAATGTGAGTACTGTCAATGTAAAAGCATAATTGTGTTTCAACGTGCAGCACTGATTGGCAGGTATCAATACACTTTTAGACTGACATGTTTGTGCCAGTGGGGGTGATTAGATTTATTTCTTGATTGCCTCTTTTCTATGTTCGATAACAGGCTTGATAAGCCCAAAGCTTATTGATTACGGGTACTCAATAAGCTTGATATCGAATTTGATCATTAGGCTATATAGATTCAATCAAATATCACACAATAATGATGGCAGTAACATTTCATTAGGATGGAGAGACTTGATATGTTATGACAGGAGAGACAGAACTGGAGTTTTGGCGAGATAGTGGAACACACAGGACAGACAGAGAGAGAGAGAGAGAGAGAGAGAGAGAGAGAGAGAGAGAGATAGAGAGAGAGAGAGAGAGAGAGAGAGAGCACCAGATGCTGTGTGGGTGGATTATTTAATTGATGATATCACACCTCTCTCTCTCTCTGGCTTTCATTATTTTACTCAATCTCTCTCTCTCTGCCTCATCCTCGCTTTCCTTGTATTTGTGTACTTCACATAAACACACACTTGCATGAATGCACTCGCGCTCGCGCACACACACACACGCACGCACGCAAGCACGAACACACACACACACACACACACACACACACACACACACACACACACACACACACACACACACACACACACACACACACACACACACACCTGTGCATTGCCCGTAAGCATATTTTATCCTTGCATGACACTCACTGTATGCATTAAACAAGCACTCACGCGACAATTTCACTGGACCGTGCTCACGTAAATGCGTAAAAGTGCCTTTTGATTGATTGAAATATTTATTAACAGTTTGTAGAATTACAGTACATTTCAAGCACAAACTCAATACAAAGACTAACTGTGAGTGGACCCAATTAAGCATTACACTTGTTTACAACAGGGTCCACATTGTTCAATTCAAACATTTAGAGACATACAAATAGACACTTCTATATGTAGTTAAAGAACAGAACAGGAATTCATCATATAGGAAGCAAAAAGGGAAAAGATACATATACAGTGAGGGGAAAGGGGGGGGCGGTGGGGGGGATTCAGATTTTACAGAGGCCATTTTCGAATTGCAGCCATCCGTAGGTGCCCTTTGAGAGCGGTTTTGAAGGAGTCAAGGGATTCACATGTCTTAATGACTGTTGGTAGGGCGTTCCACATTTTGGTGGCAAAGGAGCGAAAATAATTTAGTCCCTTGTTTGTGCCGAATCTGGGTTGTACATGGTTTGTTGCACTCCCTCTGGTGTTGTGGGTGTGGACTTCGTTTACATTAAGGAAGTATTTAGACAGGTACATGGGTATCTTAGTGGTGTATCGAATCTTGTGGACCAGACCCATTGCAAGATGCTGTACTCTGTCGTCGACCCTAAGCCATCCCAGCCTGTCAAAGTGGGCAGGGGTGAGGTGGGTTCAAGGGGTGCCTTAATTGAGCCTCTTTCACCATATCCACCTATATTAGTGAACTCGCCAGTTCACCAACTCACCGCGATTTAGTGCATTTTTGTTTTACTTCACCTTCATTTAAATTGAATTGAATTGATAGAGATCAGGATAGTTGTTTAGAGTTAACACTAGAGAAAGTAGGAATGCTAAAAGTTTAAACACCAAAGTACAGAAACAATGTAAATAATTAGTAAACATATCCTGAAATGGTAGGCCTATACTTATCATTGGTATACTCACCTTTTTATCATCATCTAGCTGACCATTTAATTGCACAAAATTAACTACATTTGGAAATTAACTATAACATCTGGGAGTTTGACATGCTACACTGATGAAGACATTGATGAAGAATTGTCAACGCGGCGACTTGGTAAACTGGCAAGTTCTCTGGTATTCCTAGTAATGCCTTCAAAAATCTATTTCTTTTTACAATTCTTCTGATATTTTCAAAATATATTTTTTTATACATTTGAAAATGGACGTATTCTGCACAATGCGTACTTGAAGTACATTTTGATGCCAATACTTCTGTACTTTTACTCAAGTAAAACATGTGGTGAGTACTTTTTCATACCACTGCACGCTCCAAGCCAAACGAGGGAAGGCCTCAGTGAAGCTCTCTCATTAATTAGCTCCTCATTTGTAAATGCAAATGAGCTTAATAAAAAAATAAAAAAATAGACTCTCCTTTTTTGCGGGGCTTCAAAGGGAGACAGTGCATGGGGCCTAATCAGGAGGCTCGTTCAGCTGTGCCACTAACGAGACATATTTGGCCTAACGAGGGAGTGATGCTCTAATTTGTTTATGCTAATGATATGAAACAGCACCGGTTTCTATCTCTTTTTGTGTATCTGGGATTTGTCGTGCACGCACGCATGCGGATGTGCGCATACCTTCAGGGTTTGGTTCAGAGCTGCATGGCGAGCAGATCTAGGTGAATTGTTCCAGGAGGTTAATTGGCTTCATTAGGCTAATGGAGATCAGCTGGCCTGATGTTTCACTGTCAAGACGTGTCTGTTGGGCACCAACCTTGCACTGTAGGTCCAACGCCTTTTTTTTAATAATAGTTATATATTCATATATTCACTTCACATATGATGTTCTGTATATATACCGGTATATATATAGCCTATATATTTTTTCCCCCCATTTTTTACCGTTTCACTGCCACCTGGCGGACGCAAGAGCCAACGCTAGACTGCCGACCCCGGATGTACTTGGTTTTAATGTGTTGCATTGTGTTGTTTGTGGTCCTTAGGTCTTAATGGGTTAAAACTGCACTGAGTGTAACTTTTTCTGTTCTATACACCATTTGAACCTCAGTATCCTGCTCAAAGTGTTTCTGTTCTGTAACCCATGAAGAGGTTTCCAAAGTGGGGTCCGGAGACCCCCAGGGGTCCTTGAGGAAGTTCCAGGGGGTCCCCAGCTTGGAACCAAATGGACCCTTATTGTTCTGTAACTCTGAGAGACTCAAGTTAAATTAAGATTACTTTTACAATATAAATGGGGGTCCCGTAGCCTAATGCATGTCAAACTGGGGGTGTTTGAGAATCATTGCTAGAGCCGTAAAAATCTTCTCTCATGGGGGTCCCTGGCATATGTTTTCAAATGGGGGATTCCGCGGGTTATAATTTTGGGGGTCCTTGGCATGAAAACGTTTAGGAACCACTGCTATAGCCCACAGCTGAACTCCAGTCTCCTGTTCAATGTGCTATTTTCTTTTTTACCTCAGAGATATAAGAGAATTATCGAGACTTGTACAAATCTGTGCCAGCGTGCATTTTTTTGTTGTTGTTTGCAAACTGTTGAGCACGTATTCAATCAATCAATCAATCAAAGCTGCAAAAGGCACATTGTGGGGAGATCAGGAACTGCCTCAATAGGACAATAACCTGTTTCTTTACTATTGTCACAGTGTGTGTCAGGTTGAGGACCCAGATGCAGAACAAGCAGGCAGGCAGGTAACGTACAGTATTTATTAGACAAAGAACACTTAACAGCTTACATGGTGAAGAGGCAACATCAGGACAAAACAGGCAGGAACACACAGTAACATCAAACTTGGATCTGGCAGTGAGAGCAGAAGGAGTCCAGTAGCCTACTTATCGACTACAGGCTGATAGTGAAGCAAACACAGGTGAGTGTCATCAGGCAACTGCAGGCTAATGACAGAATGGAGACCATGGGCCCTCATTTATCAACCGTGCGTACGCCAAAATATGGGTGCACGCCGAAATTACCGACATTTTCGACATTTACCATTTCCGGCAAAGCTTGAAATTGAACTTGACAACGTTCAAAACTCACGTCTGCTCGGGAGCTGGCGTACGCTTTGTCCTCACCTGTTTTTCTGTCGTAGAACGGCGGAGCAGCATTGTCTGACCAGCTGAGAGGCTGCCAAAGGCATCGAAACATATGTATTCACTCCTAAAATGTTAATATAAAACTGTATGTATATGGGCTACATGTAAAAAAAAGAAAAAAAGGAATAGACCTACAAGATGTGTCTTTGTGTCATATGAAATTTGTAGGAGCTTTCCAACTTTACAATTAAAATTGCGCTTGATTTAAGCCATTTAAACAGTGTTTTGCATGAGCGCATACATGTGAGGATTTGGGCTGTCTGTGCTGGAATATTTCCATGACGTAGCCTATAGTGCAATGCAGCTGCGGAGATTCCCAACATGCATGGGTAGCCTATATACTGTAGCCAAATCTACAGCAGGCCAATGTCTTTCTGGAGTTACGGTATATGCAATCTCCTCCTCGTTTAATAAACCCGACGCGTCACTGGAATGCCAATGTGCCGTGCCAGCGCAAGTGCATGCAGGGGAACCGCATCGGCTAACCCAGCCATGAGTCAGCCCACCACCACCAGTACCCTATATTTTGGCTGCACATTAATATAATTGACAGTTGACAGCCCTGCAGCGACTAGCGACTGCGAGGCAATCTAAATAGACTGTCGAACGGAACGTGCATGGTCAGTTGGTCACGGACGGACCACAGTGATAGAGAGAGACAGACAGGACAAGAGGAGCGCCTATGCAAAACAGAGGCGTGCCGCGTGTGTGTGCCTATTTGTTATTTAATTCATGGTTCACAGGTTCAGGTTTTCGTTCACTAATATATCTTGTTGTATATTAAATTAAAAAGACTTTAATAATTTAATATACCAACTATAACAACACACAGTGAAAGTTGCTTGAAAATTGCGATATGTGCGTGCGTGCGGGGGTGAGGCGGGCAGCAAGGGAAGCGAAGCGAGAGGAGAAACAGACAGCTTTATTTAATTCATGCAGGTTTATTTATTTAAGATACAACAAGTTGCAAGTTGTGTGTGCGTCTGTCTGTGTGTGTGTGTGTGTGTGTGTGTGTGTGTGTGTGTGTGTGTGTGTGTGTGTATGTATGAGAAAGGGAGCCGCAAGGCAAGCGAGAGAAACAGTTTTTTCCTGTAACCACGGAAACCAAGGATCGTATTGCATGTGTTCATGTCGCAAAAACGAGGGCGAGGCTTGATTCCATAGGGCGTGCCAGATATATTTCAGCCGTCACATTTATTAACGTCGGAACAAAATTAAGGAAGGATCAGCTGTTTGCGATCACTTTATAAATGCCGTGGCGACGTGGGTGTACTACGAAACCTGCACTCGAATCTGTGGCAGATTTTACACTTGATTGATAAATGAGGGCCCAGGTGTGTAACAGGGGATGAGGTGAGACAACACAGGCAACAACTATAGGCAAAACAGGAAACACTAAGACAACACTACAAAATAAGGGTAAACAGTAAACAGTTCACAGTAAGATCATGACAACTATCTGTTTTTCTTTACTGATATGTTTTCAAACACGTTTAAAAAAAAAATCCGAAACCACCTCTGAACTTTAACATTGTCAGTGTATAGGAAAAACAACACCCAAGCCAGACACAATATACTTCGACTGGTTTGGGATAAAAGGCCGTCGTCTGCAGGACGAAGAACCTTGACATAAATCCCCCCCTCCTCTATACTAATCAATCCCTCCATTCAACGACACGCACTGCTTTACTTATCCAAGCGTTCAGCCGTTCCTCCTCACGTCGCCCTCTATAATTGTTCCCCCCCCGGTTAATTGCTTTTTAAACCCTCTTTGATTACAAGGTCGCCTCCCGAAGTGACTGGAGTGCATGACTCAAAAAAAACACTGGGTTCAGACAGACAGCACCCCTCCCCTATACCCACCCCATCCTCCCTTTTTCTATCCTACACTATCGCCACACACACACACACACACACACACACACACACACACACACACACACACACACACACACACACACACACACACACACACACACACACACACACACACACACACACACACACACACACGCCCCATCTTTGTCGCTAGAGTGTCTTCCACCAGAGGAGGCGCTGTGATATAAGCAGAACATTGTAAGTTGTTGAAAAAAAGAAAAAAAAACACAAGAACACAGAATAAACAAACATAAACAGGACAAATCAGACAACAACAAACAGGGGGGGGGGGCAAAACATAGTATAGGCTATAACATAACACGACGACAATACCAGTGGTGGAAAAAGTACTCAAATGTTAAAGTAATTGTTAAAGTACGGAATTGAAAAGTACAAACGTATCGGCATCAAAAAAGTACTAAAAGTTAAAAGTACTCATATTGCAGAATGTCCCATTTCACAAGTTCAAAGTTCAAACTGTGTACAAAATCTTTTGAAAATAGCAGTTCTACAAGCTCACAATGCGAGACGCATTGTGAGCTTGTAGATCGGCTATTTTCAAATGGCCGAAATATCTAGGGTTGAAGTGGTTAATGTATGTTTTCTAATCAAAATTAAATCGCAAAAGTAACTAGTAACTAAAGTTTTCAAATAATTGTAGTGAAGCAAATTTTGTCTCTGAGATGTATGGAGTAGAAGTAAAAGTACTGGAAATTGGAAATACAAGTAAAGTACAAATACCTCAAAATTGTACTTAAGTACAGTACTTAAGTAAAAGTACTTCGTTACTTTCCACCACTGGACATTACACAAAACAAACTCATACATGAATCATTGTGTTATAAATCTGTTGTATTAAATAGAAATTTCACGAAATGTCTCCTTCAAACCTAGCTGCAGAACATTTATTTGATTTGCTCCCAGGCAATGTTGCTGTCCTGGGCTCTAGGGGTGACGTAGGAAGCTACGTCACCCCTCATTCGACTTGTCTTCTGCTAAGCTGCGAGAACGAATTTTAACATTCCAGTGTGTGCAGGGTTATATATCTCGTAAACTCGAATAATATGTACTGTTGGGGTTTTTCCAATGCAGGGAACCAGAGCCGATGATTTGACAGGGGCGTGTGGGGGTTGTTGCGTAGGGCTGCGTGCGTGCGTGCCTCCCCTCCTTGTGAGAGCCGAACAAAGGCCCACGCAGGCCGCGTGTTATGTTCAGATAACTGACGCGGCCTCTCATCTGAATTTAGACGCACGGACGCGCGCGCACACACACACACACACACACACACACACACGCACACACACACGCACACAAACGCAAAAGCCTAATTGACATTTTTCCGTGCGCTGGGGCGTATCGCCCTGTGCCAAAAATAGCCGATCTACAAGCGTGACCTTATTGTAGATTTGTGCTGCATGTAGATCGCTCGACAGCATGGCTATAGCCTACTGCCATAACATGTGGGTGGCTAGGCCTACAGCTACAGCCTACTGCCATAACATGTGGGTGGCTAGGCCTACAGCTATAGCATACTGCCATAACATGTGGGTGGCTAGGCCTACAGCTATAGCCTACTGCCATAACATGTGTGTGGCTAGGCCTACAGCTACAGCCTACTGCCATAACATGTTGGTGGCTAGGCCTACATCTATAGCCTACTGCCATAACATGTGGGTGGCTAGGCCTACAGCTACAGCCTACTGCCATAACATGTGGGTGGCTAGGCCTACAGCTACAGCCTACTGCCATAACATGTGGGTGGCTAGGCCTACAGCTATAGCCTACTGCCATAACATGTGGGTGGCTAGGCCTACAGCTATAGCATACTGCCATAACATGTGGTGCATGGCTAGGCCTTTACAGCTATAACCTACTGCCATAACATGTGGGTGGCTAGGCCTTTACAGCTATAACCTACTGCCATAACATGTGGGTGGCTAGGCCTTTACAGCTATAGCCTACTGCCATAGCATGTGGGTGGATAGGCCTTTACAGCTATAGCCTACTGCCATAACATGTGGGTGGATAGGTCTACATATAATAGCCTACTGCCATAACATGTGGGTGGATAGGCCTACATATAATAGCCTACTGCCATATCATGTGGGTGGCTAGGCCTACATAGAATAGCCTACTGCCATAACATGTGGGTGGCTAGGCCTACATATAATAGCCTACTGCCATAACATGTGGGTGGCTAGGCCTACATATAATAGCCTACTGCCATATCATGTGGGTGGCTAGGCCTACATCTACTGTACAGCCTACTGCCATAACATGTGGGTGGCTAGGCCTACATATAATAGCCTACTGCCATATCATGTGGGTGGCTAGGCCTACATATAATAGCCTACTGCCATATCATGTGGGTGGCTAGGCCTATATCTACTGTACAGCCAACTGCCATAACATGTGGGTGGATAGGATAACTATAGTCTACTGCCATAACATGTGGGTGTATAGGCCTACTATAGCCTACTGCCATATCATGTGGGTGAATAGGCCTACTATAGCCTACTGCCATAACATGTGGGTGGCTAGGCCTACATCTACTGTATAGCCTACTGCCATAGCATGTGGGTGGATAGGCCTTTACAGCTATAGCCTACTGCCATAACATGTGGGTGGATAGGTCTACATATAATAGCCTACTGCCATAACATGTGGGTGGATAGGCCTACATATAATAGCCTACTGCCATAACATGTGGGTGGCTAGGCCTACATCTACTGTATAGCCTACTGCCATAGCATGTGGGTGGATAGGCCTTTACAGCTATAGCCTACTGCCATAACATGTGGGTGGATAGGTCTACATATAATAGCCTACTGCCATAACATGTGGGTGGATAGGCCTACATATAATAGCCTACTGCCATATCATGTGGGTGGCTAGGCCTACATAGAATAGCCTACTGCCATAACATGTGGGTGGCTAGGCCTACATATAATAGCCTACTGCCATAACATGTGGGTGGCTAGGCCTACATATAATAGCCTACTGCCATATCATGTGGGTGGCTAGGCCTACATCTACTGTACAGCCTACTGCCATAACATGTGGGTGGCTAGGCCTACATATAATAGCCTACTGCCATATCATGTGGGTGGCTAGGCCTACATATAATAGCCTACTGCCATATCATGTGGGTGGCTAGGCCTATATCTACTGTACAGCCAACTGCCATAACATGTGGGTGGATAGGATAACTATAGTCTACTGCCATAACATGTGGGTGTATAGGCCTACTATAGCCTACTGCCATATCATGTGGGTGAATAGGCCTACTATAGCCTACTGCCATAACATGTGGGTGGCTAGGCCTACATCTACTGTATAGCCTACTGCCATAACATGTGGGTGGATAGGCCTACATCTATAGCCTACTGCCATATCATGTGGGTGGCTAGGCCTACAGCTATATGCTTACATCTGCATGGCTTATCCTATTGGCCTGAAATTCACACACACACACACACACACACACACACACACACACACACACACACACACACACACACACACACACACACACACACACACACACACACACACACACACACACACACACTCACGCACGCACGCACACACGCCTCCCTGCAATCTCTTGAGTTGAACAGCGATTAACTAGATCTCATCTCCACTTGAACAGGTGCTGGAGTGGATTGTGGAGAGAGAGAGAGAGAGAGAGAGAGAGAGAGAGGGAGAGAGAGAGAGACAGAGACAGAGACAGAGAGATATAGAGAGAGACAGAGAGAGAGAGAGAGAGAGAGAGAGAGAGAGAGAGAGGAGCACTATAATATACGACGACGCTTTTCAGCCATAATGCATAAAACCACAGCAGGCATGCGGTCTGGAACCTGAAAATGGCCGCCACTGCTATAAGGGCTATAATAGAACAGTGGTTTTCAACCCCTTTCACATAATTTATTGGGTATTTGAGCCACGGAACCTCCATTTGATGACATTCAGCCTCTCGGATCCAAAACTTAAGAATATGTTGTTGTCATTGGATAAGATTTTGTGCAATTATATGCTGTATTGATGTTGGTACCATAAGGAGAGATAACAGGCACACGTTGATCAAAATAACAATTCTTCTACATTCTCTCAAAATGTGTAGACTGTAAACCCCACCCCAGACAGTTTTTAAGTTGCTCTATTCAGTAATTATATCCGATATTAATTTTAGCTGCCCCGCCCCCTTCCAATACAAACCCATTGTAACTTCATAATTATACTCCATCTTAACCATGATAGATTAATCGAAAACACAAGTTTTTCTGGTGACTGAATACTGCCCTTCTAATACGGGGGCCGGTGTTTTTTCATTCACTATTTTCATTTATTTTGTAAAACTGTTTTGGAAAGTGTGGCACACTCCGCTGCGCGACGGAGGAGATTAAAGCATAAAATAAAATATATATAAAAAATAAATGAAATCAGTAAATGGAAAATCGCATATTAGGAGGGCAGTGTATCAGTCACCAGAAGAAAAAAAAGACAGGTATTTTGGCAGCTAACATGAATATCAAATATCTAAATACTGAATCGAGCAACTTAAAAACTGTCTGGGGTGTTCACAGACATAAGCCTGACGATAAAATTAACTAAGGTTTTTGTTTTTTTAAGTGAAATATCCCTCACTAAAGGAGATGTTTAATATATTTTTAATCTCGAGAGCATATCATTTTAATGCTCTCATGAGTTTAAGATATATAAGGGTCCAGCTGGTTACGAACTCTCCATCATTTAGCATGGGGACCACCTGGAACCTCCTCAAGGACCACTCGTGGTCCGGACCACTGGTTGAGAACCACTGATCTAGAAGGACAGAGTGCTGTGTGCACATACAGTAAGAAAAGGGTTGACATGGTTTCATGGCTGACTTCTCTCTCTCTCTCTCTCTCTCTCTCTCTCTCTCTCTCTCTCTCTCTCTCTCTTCTCATCTGACCCTGTTTTACAGAGCTGGAGAGATGCTCACTGAAGTGTGGAGTGACACACGCACGCACGCACGTACGCACGCGCGCACAATAATATCATAATGGCGTGTGTTTTATTTTTTTACATTTTTATCACACAATTTTGTAACCCATTTCTTTTCACCCAGTGTCAATTATATTTAATGTAATCCTGGGTTCCACACTCCCTCCCCCAACCTGGGGAGAGCAACGGACTGACCTCATGTATGCACGGCCATGTTGTTTCCAAGGTGATAGTCTGATAGATGCAGGGTCATCTCCATGACAATGGATTGGGGGAGAGTGCACGTGCGTGCGTGCGTGTCTGTGTGCATGGGAGGTGGGTCGGCCCGCCAAGGTCGCGGTCCAAGGACTAGGAGAGAGAGTGATTGCAGCTATCCACCCGGACAGGAAATCGAAGAGGAGCACACTCCTGTGTGTGTGTGTGTGTGTGTGTGTGTGTGTGTGTGTGTGTGTGTGTGTGTGCGCCTGTGCGTGTGTGTGTGCGCCTGCATGCGTGCGTTCGAGCATGCGTGCGTGTTTGTGTGAAAAAAGGTGCAATTTCAGCAGCCAAATTACTTCTGGGATGAAGGAGAGAGAAAAATATCACAGCTGTAACTGCACCGCGGGGACGAGATGGAGGATGTTAAAAATAAATAAAAAAAACACTGATCATCAACTGATCCAGACTGACACTCACTCTCTCCTACGAGTATATATATGTCGCTGTTGTTGTCAGGCAGAAATCTCTGATCTCTGTGAAACTTTTCTAACCTGGGAAGCGAGATTATATTTGTCACTGGCATTTACAATTAGGCAATTTAGCAGACGCTCTTAATCCAGAGTAATTTACAGTAAGCAAGAACATCACATCACTTTTCGAACGCGGTCGAGATCATGGATCTCACAATACCACGCCCAGACTATCCCGGTCCTTCATCGCCATCCCCAGTTCATGCTTACTGATTATTGTCATATCAGGTCATATCGGTATCGGTGAATATGCCAGTCTAACACTGATACGACACAGGGGTAAGGGGTTGACAACATGGCAGGTAAATACAATGTTGGAACATGTGGAGTTGCCCAAACTGCAAGTGCACATTTGAGTGAGGAGTCTGCTATAAACACAACACGAGATATATAGCTAGATAGCTATAAACACAACACGAGATATATAGCTAGATAGCTATAAACACAACACGAGATATATAGCTAGATAGCTATAAACACAACATGAGATCACAACACTGGTATCAGTATTCGGTATCAGTATCGGCTGACACAGAAATTGAGGTATCCGGATCGGGAGCAAAAAAAGTGTATCGGGGCATCCCTTAATTAATATGCTATCAAAATTACATAGTTTTATACTTTGCATAAGCCCCTCCCACACTCGGTCTTGACTTGTACTTGAATCATTGAAGGACCACTTCACCACATTTCAACTGGTCCAAACAGTCGTCCTATAAGTCTTCTTCCAGTACTGAGTAAAAGTCTAGAAAAAATTGTATATGATCAGATTCAAGACTATCTAGCAAGTAATGAGCTGATAACAAGCTGCCAACATGCATACAGAGAAGGTCACTCCACAAGCACTGCTCTGGCACAAATGACTGATGATTGGCTAAAGAACATGGATGATAAGAGGCTTGTGGGGACGGTACTGTTAGATTTCAGTGCTGCTTTTGATGTTATAGATCATGATTTGTTGTTAGGAAAGCTTGAATGCTATGGTTTTGGCCCTGTTGCTTTGTCTTGGATGGGGAGCTACCTGTCAAAGAGAAAGCAGAGGGTATTTTTCAACGGAAGCTTTTCTGACAGTAAGGAGCTGCAGTGCGGGGTTCCTCAGGGAAGCTCATTAGGGCCTCTCCTATTTTCGATATTTACTAATGACTTACCTTTGGTATTGAATAAATCTAATGAAATAATGTACGCGGATGACTCGACAATGTACAGTACAGCATCTACAGTAGGTGAATTAAATGATATACTAAAGTATGAAATAAAAGCAGTAGCGGATTGGGTTGATGAGAATAAATTAGTATTGAACATTGCTAAAACCAAGTGCATGGTGTTTGGATCTAGACATAAGCTAGAGGGTGATCCTCAACTGAGCCTGTCACTTGCCGGGAAGCCAGTAGAACAGGTAACAGAGGCTAAATTACTTGGAGTGGTACTAGATCCTAAACTTAATTGGACTAAACAAATTGACAATATAGTAACTAAAATGGGAAGAAGTATTGCCGTAACCAGGAAATGTTCTAGCTACATAACACTAAACACTAGGAAAGCAGTAATTCAAGCTCTAGTGTTATCACAACTTGAGTATTGCCCAGTCATCTGGTCATCGGCTACAAAAACAGACATACATTACAAATAGCTCAAAACAAAGCTGCCAGATTAGCTCTCTAGTGTTCCAACAGGACACACATTGCAGAAATGCACAGAAATCTATCATGGCTTACTGTTGAGAATAGATTACATTCACGTATTCTTACGTTTTTCAGAAATGTATTAATGGACAAAAAACCACAGTATTTCTTTGAACAGGTAGCACATAAGAGACGAACATAACCATATGACTAGACAAGCCAGTTCGGGTGTTTTGGTGGCACCTAAACCAAGAACAAATATTCTTAAATCTTCTATTATCTATAGAGCAGTAATAGGTTGGAATGCACTACCAAAGTGTATAACCAATACAAATACAAAATTCATCTTTAAAATCAAGTTAAAAGAACACCTTATGTAAATCATACTGCAGTAACCCTAGGAAAAGAACAATTCAAATGTATGTGTTGAAAGTGATTTTTTGCTATGTTTCTTTGTTTTTTATTTCTCCTATGTTTTATTTTCTTATTTTATATTTTATTTTACTATGTTTTATTTTGAGTTAGTGTTTGTAAGTATTGCCTATGTTAAATGTTTGTCTGTGTCGGACCCCAGGAAGACTAGCTTTTGTCAAGGCATGAAGCTAATGGGGATCCTTATAAACAATAAACAATAAACAACCTACTTTCATATAATTGGTCCTCACTAATGATCATGTTAAAAATACAACACATAATTCTACTCTGTCTGTGTCTCATAGGAGGGCTGTGGGCAGTTCAGAAACCCGATGGGGAATCCAGGCTTATAGAAACTGCAGGCTGTCTTGTCTTGTTTAAAGAAAGAAAATCTGCCTAACGATGATGTCACTGGTGGACGGGTTTCTGAACTGCCCACAGTATGTCAGTGGTGCTCAACCTTTTCAACCTTTTTCATGTCAAGGATCCCCGGAATTATCTGTAGGCCTATATTGAAAATATTTGAGTTAAAAACATTCGCTCTGAAAGAAAAATCTAAGATTTGCACCACATTTTTCAAAAAATAGCTGATCTACAAGCTCGTAGCGTGGCACTCGATCTTGTAGATCTGCTATTTTTCAATAGCTAAAGTATAACATAATGCTTGAAACACCAAAAGGGGTTTCCTTCCAGAACGGGTTAAACGCGGTCCTGCCTCTCTCTCTGTGTGCGCGCACGTGCACACACGCACACGCACACGCACACACGCACGCACGCACGCACGCACACACACACACACACACACACACACACACACACACACACACACACACACACACAGTCACACACACTAAACTACTGTGTGAGGATGAGCAGGAATGCAGACGCACACACATTGGCATGACAACACACAACTTGCTAGAAACACTGTACAGGAACATGCTCATTTGTTTATGTATTTTGTAGAATTATTACATTTTGCGGATCCTCGTTAACTGAACGCCTAAAACACAAACTGTTTGCAGAATTACAGTACATTTCAAGCACAAACTCAATACAAAGACTGTTAACTGTGAGTGGACAACCCAATTAAGCATTACACTTGTTTACAAGAGGGTCCACCATGTTCAATTCATCAAAACATTTAGAGACGTACAAAATGGGGTTTGAGATATTCATATCGTCTCTGTATTTGTAACTTTGAGACAATATATCAATAAGATAGATAGATAGATAGATAGATAGATAGATAGATAGATAGATAGATAGATAGATAGATAGATAGATAGATAGATAGATAGATAGATAGATAGATAGATAGATAGATAGATAGATAGATAGATAGAGATAGATTTTACATTTTAATTGTCGATTGTGGAATGAGCAACACAGCTAAACGTGTGGGTGCCTCAAAAATAATTGCCAAAATGACAAGTGGTTGGTATTCACACTTGCTTTGAGTTCCTTAGTGGATGGGTTGGTGGATTGGATGTAACAAGGTAAAAAAAAAACATATTGGCCATTTTTACACTTTATACAATTTACACTCTGTTAGCTCAGTAGTGTCTGGATGATCCACACGCAGCCACAACAGCTCGGTATAATATGGGGCAGTATCTCTCTCACAGGCAATCTCAATGCAGTTACATATCGGGATGAGCCAGTGGCAATCCCATTTCTTCATAATCTGGGACCTAACGCCATCCTCCAGGATGACAACAGAGCCAGAGCCCCCCCACAGAGCCAGGATCATCACAGAGTACCTTCACAATTTGGGAGAGGAGAGGATAGAATGGCTTGCTGTGAGTCCTGCAGACCTCAACCCAATTGAACACCAATTGATCAGCTTGGGCCAACAGTGACCAACAGTGTTGTATTTGGCAGATCATTTTAGTTTTAGTCATAGTCTCTTGAATAGTTTTCATTTAGTTTTAGTCACATTTTAGTCACCCGAAATGTTTTAGTGTTAGTCTAGTTTTAGTCGACTAAATATCATAAGATTTTAGTCGACTAAATCTACAGGTGATTTAGTCGACTAAAATGTATTCTGGCGGGCCTTGATGCCGTCGTAATGGCTGATTTTACAATTGCTGAAATTAGCTGTTCTACAAGCTCACAACGCGTCGCAGCGTGGCACGTTGTGTGCTTGTAGATCGGCTATTTTCAGCATGCAACAAAGTGTAAAATGACTTGTACTGGATCTCTTGTCCACTTCCTACCATGTTAGTCTAGTTTTTACTTGTTGACGAAATTGTCAATTTATTTAGTCTTTATTTTAGTCATCATAGCTTAGTTTCGTCAGAGAAAAAAGGTAGTTGACGAACATTTTTTTGTCATAGTTTTAGTCGACAAAAACCAACAGAACCACGTTGGATGACTTGCAACACATCCTGGTTGAGGAATGGGATCCCACAGCAACATGTGGCTAGGTTGGTGAGCAGCATGAGGAGGTGGTGCCGTATGGATCTTGCAGATGCTACTGAGTTCCATGACGCGGAGTGTAAAATAAATAGTGTAAAGATGTGATCTTTTACTGTTACTGTTGTGAGAGTGAAATCATCCAATCCTCTAAGCAACTCAAAGCAAGGGTTGAATACCAACCACTTGGCCATTTGACACATTTTGTCAGGTCACAAACACACACAAGGGTGGGCCCGTGCACACACAAACACACATGCACGCACACGCACACGATGCACAATTGCAGACATAATGAACAAGAGAAACAATGAACACACATGCAAGCACACACACACGCACGCACGCACGCCGATACATACATTTCACCAAAAAGATATACACCCTACTCTCTTGTTTCCATGGCAACTGGTCGTAGAGCTGTGTGTGTGTGTGTGCGCATGCATGTGTGTGTATATGCGTGCTGGTGTGTCACCTCAGGTTCTCCAGGGAACACACAATATTGTACTACATGCTCACACACACACACACACACACACACACACACACACACACACAAACACACACACACACACACACACACACACACACACACACACACACACACACACACACACACACACACACACACACACACACACACACACACACACACACACACAAAATGTCTCCGTCTACAGTTCTGAGGCTAACTAATAACTAAAGCTGTCAAGTAAAAAACCACAAAATTTGCCTCTGCGATGTAGTGGTGTCGACATTTTAACACCTTCAATATTTTCTAAATAAAGGCGCTATGCATGGGCAGATTTTACTCTGAAAAGCCCCGCCTTCCATTACCCCCCAAAACCGGGAGGCATAATCTTCTGTTACTATACCTCGCGCTGTCACATCTAAAGCCTCTCTAGAAGCGTTTATATTCCAAACGAGACGCTTGGTTAACCCATTTAAACCTTTACAAATGCCTTCTAAATCCTGACAGTTTTCTGAAAAACCAGTCGTTCTGAAACATTTTCATGTCAAGGACCCCCACGATTATATGTATTTGGCCGCCGACCCCCATCTGAAAAAAAATTGTTCCAGGGACACCCCCCCCCCCCCCCCCCCCCCATGCAGAAGAATTAGAGCTGGGACTCGATTAAAAAATGTAATCTAATTAATCAGAGGCTTTGCGATTAATTAATCTAGATTAATCGCATTTTAATCGCATATCAGTGAGAAAGCAATTTTTTCAAATGGATTTTGGTATACTAGTGAATCAATGAATAGTGAATACATAAGTTTAAGCAATAAAAACATTGTTTTTGTAGTAATAGGGGTAATAATTCTTTATTGAATAATTGCACACAACTGTGCTGTAATCCACGCTACCATCGGATAGCCTTTTAAATCCTATTTCCAATCCACGGGGACAAGCAAAGTGATCTCAGCGGCTTCCCCCAGTCTGGTGAACTGTCTGTGGTTTCTGGTGGTGTTATTGTCTGAACTGTGGAATGCACTTCCCATTGCACTTCCCATTGCAGTCAGAACTGCAGCATCACTCCCAATCTTCCGCCGTAGCCTGAAAACCCACCTTTTCAGACTCCATCATGGCCCATAGCACTTACCCTACCCCCTTAGATAGCATTTATGTTGCCTTAGATAGCATTTGATACAGACTTATAGCATGTTATGTAGACAGCACTATAATTGTATTGTATTTAGTCATAGCACGCCATAGTACATATGTATAGCATAGTAGTAAATATGTATAGTTTATATGTATATATAGTATTATATGTATAGTGTATGTATAGTTTCATTATATGTATGTATAGTTTCATTATATAGATATTCCACTGTTACTTTCTTAGCTTACGCATGTTTCATGATAAATGCTTTTATGTGATGTATTCCCATGCTTTTGTTCTTGCTTAAATGTAAGTCGCTCTGGATTAAGAGCGTCTGCTAAATGCCTAAATTGTAAATTGTAAATTGTAAATTGTAAGAGGACACGGACACTTGGTGCGCAGGTCCGTCTGAAAACTGTCCAGTGACAACGTTCCGCGGTGAAAAAAATAGTGCGATTAAAATGCGTTAATTTTTTTAATGCATTAATTTTTCTGTAGTTAATTAATCGAAATTAATCGCAATTAGTCCCGGCCCTAAGAAGAATATATATTCAAAGATTTGCACTACATGGAAAGATATTTCTAAAATAGTAGACCTACAAGCTCGTAGCGTGGCAAAACTGTACTACTACTACTGTAACCTCTACTATACTGTACCGTCACTGTACTGTACTGGCACACCCAAAATCACCATATATACAGTTAATATGTGTGTGTGTGTGTGTGTGTGTGTGTGTGTGTGTGTGTGTGTGTGTGTGTGTGTGTGTTTGTGTTAGGTTGCGCACAGGTGGTGGAAAAACAACCATGCTATTTTCGCACCCACCCACCCAGCCAGCCAGCCACACACGAGGATTACGAGGATCCGGTTTCATATCATAAAGGACCTAAAGATGCCTATACACGCCCAAGGCACCCCGACGTATACACGGCCTTAGGACAAAACGTTGTTTTGTCACAAGGTTGAAGCAGTGCTGGTTCCCCAACAGAACAGGCCAGAAAATAATAGAAAATATAAATGTATTTTCCAGGTGGGTTGCCAATTTCATCCAATCAGGAAAGTACTTCCCCGATTTCATCCAATCAGGAAAGTACTGCCCATTTATCAGCATCAACTGAGTGTTCCAATTAACTTGTTCATCCCGTATATCCACTTCTCTCTCCTGATTGGATCAAATTGGCATCCTGACCTGAAAATGCAACTGTGGGTTACATAAAGAGCTGGAGAGACATGGAGACTCTTGTTACTGAACAAGCACTCTATTCCAGGGCTTCTCAACCCATGGGTCGCAACCCCTAGGGGGGTCGCTAAATTATATATATAAAAAAATAATTTTGCAATTGAATGGCTGGAAAATGGAAATGAAGAGTTTACATAGTACACATAGTACATGTATAAACTTTCCTTAATGAGTATATCTGGTTTCAGTATTCATTTATGATGTATTTTCTCTAATATTAAGGTTATTTTTGCAGTCAGTTTGTATTGGGGGTGGGGGGCGGAGCGGGGCGGGGGTCGTGAGACATGGCCGCGGGTCCCCGGCCAAAAACTTTTAGAACCCCTGCTCTATATATGGCTGCTTTATAGTCAATGTTTTCGGATAGTAAACATACTCAGATGCACGGTGATTGACATGCCACATGCCTTCGCTATTTAAGCGACAACATCAAACACGAGGTGGATTCTGTCAAATGCTCCAAAATAAACCACTTAATAAGCTAAAAGCAATAGAGCGCCTAAGTCCTGGTTGGTTCTGCCCGGTTCACGGAGGTCATTTCTCCATGGAGAATAACATGGGGTCATCTTAGAATCGTTTCATATAAGCATTGTGGTCCAAAAATAAACAAGCTGTCTCTGCGTTATTGTCAGGGAGGTGTCTCTGTATCGTTTACGACAGTCAGTCACTCATGATACAGTCTGTTTCTAGCGAAAATGTAACTAATTCAGTAGCAGTAACAATAGCGTGTTCTCTCAGTCAGTTGATTCTTCATATCCATATGAGTGAAGCGGCCGGGATGACATGTTTATTTAAGGCGATCTAAAATCCCCCTATGGGGATTTCAATGCAAATAAAAAGTTCATGAACCAGACTTAGCGCCCACCGATATTGACGTCAGACTTCGGTGCTCTATTGCTGCAGGTTGAAAAAAGGCCTGCAGGTTGAAAAGGACCTCAGCTCTGAACTCGGTAGAATCTGCACCTGGCTGAAAACTGAATCCAACTGAACCCACCTCACCCCTGCCCATTTTGATAGGCTGGGGAATGGCTTAGGATTGACGACAGAGCACAACACCTTGCAACGGGAGAGGTCTATACAAGATTTGCTACACCTCTAAGATACCCATGTATGTCAAAATACTTCCTTAATGTCAACGAAGTTCACACCCACACCACCTGAGGTAGTTCCACAAACCACGTTCACCCCCGATTCGGCTCCAACAAGGGGTTAAATTAATTTTGCTCCTATGCCACTAAAATGTGGAACGCCCTACCAAAAGCCGTTAAGAAAGTAAGAAGTAGGACGCGCAAACGCGGGAAGTGAACGCAGCTCGTTGCGTTCAGTTTTTTTCTTTTAAGTTATTTTTATTTTTT
The DNA here is from genome assembly GCF_964188405.1 of Protomyctophum parallelum. Taxonomy (NCBI): domain Eukaryota; kingdom Metazoa; phylum Chordata; class Actinopteri; order Myctophiformes; family Myctophidae; genus Protomyctophum; species Protomyctophum parallelum. The sequence goes on along the minus strand of NC_139705.1, from coordinate 29,054,910 downwards.
ATTTTTATTTTATTTTAAGTGTTTAAGTTTTTGTATACGTTTTCTTTTTTAAGTTTTTCTTTTAAAGTTAACGTTTTTGTATAAGTTTTCTTTTTAAAGTTTTTCTTTTGCTTTTGTATACGTTTTTCTTTTTTAAGTTTTTCTTTTAAAGTTAACGTTTTTGTATAAGTTTTCTTTTTAAAGTTTTACTTGTTTTTGTATACGTTTTTCTTTTAAAGTTAGAAGTTATTTATTTAAGTTAAGTTAAGTGATTTTTTGTGTGTTTGTGTATGTGTGTGTGCATGCGTGCGTGCGTGCATGTGTTTTTTGTGTGTGATACAGCTGCGCCCTCTGGTGGCGGGCGGGTGGTGTTACTGCGTGACACACAGACAGACGAGCTAGGCAGGTTTCTATAGTAATCGCTCACTGAATTCGCAATCACTGCGTTCGCACTACATCAAAAGTGATTGGCTGAGGCCAGTGTGTCCTGCGTGCTGATTGGCTGAGGCCAGTGTGTCCTGCGTGCTGAATGGCTGAGGCCAGTGTGTCCTGCGTAGTGGTTGGTTGTCCTTGGGTATCAGTATAAAGGATTACAGCAATGACCTTAATTCACCACTAGCTGCCTGCTCGATCCATGCTGCTCTCAGCCAATCAGAGGCAGACGCGCGCGTGTGTGTGTGCGTGTACATGCGTGTGCGCATGCAGGAGTGGATGCTTGCGTTCGCATGTGGTTGGTCTCTCGGTGTGCGTCTGTCTGTGATGTGTCTCTCTGTGAGTTTGTGCATGCGTGTGAGTGCATGCGTGTGAGTGCATGCGTGTGAGTGCATGCGTGTGAGTGCATGCGTGTGTGAGTGCATGTGTGTGTGAGTGCATGCGTGTGAGTGCATGCGTGTGAGTGCATGTGTGTGAGTGCATGCGTGTGAGTGCATGTGTGCGTGTGAATCAGCAGCAGGCGCCGCGGCACGTGCCACACATTCAGACGACCTCATTCACCCTCCTCCCTCCAACCTCCCCCACACGCAGACCTCAACCCAACCCAACACACACACACACACACACACACACACACACACACACACACACACACACACACACACACACACACACACACACACACACACACACACACACACACACACACACACACACACACACACACACACACACACACACACACACACACACACACACACACACACACACACACACACACACACACACACACACACACACACACCTCAGAATTGCAGACCTATACAGTATGTCTACAGTGCTCCAGGTCCGGCGTGCAAATAAACTACGTATATAAACAGTGGTCTAAATAGTAAGTACATTGACTTAAGTCTACTACAATTACTACAATAAGTACAATTTTGATGTATTTTCTACTTTACTTGAGTGTTTCCAATTTCCAATAGTGTTTTACTCCACTACATTTTAGTTACTATAGTTACATCTTTGTAGATTTGGATTATTACAAAACATACAGTAACCACCTCAGCCCTCGGCCATTTGAACATGGCCCGATCGGCTCACAATATTGTTATACATTTTGAAAACTGAAATGAGACAATTCTGCATAAAGGGTACTTTCTCTATTGGCTACGTTTTGATACCAAAATGCCATTGTGCTTTTACTCAAGTAAATTCCGGAAATTCCGGACTTACTCCTCGTAACGGAGTATGTATATATAGGCTATCCTATATTGCAGTATCGATAATTGTACTCAATTCACCATTTGTCAGCCTTCTGATTGGTTCCTGACTGACTAACCAGCAGGCTCTTTCTGCCTTGTTCTGCCTTGTTTATGTTGAATTAGCTAAAACACAATACAAAAAAAAAAAAAAAAAAAAAACTTAAAACAAACATATGCCCCGTCACCATGCTGCACCTGTGATGTTCCTTTTTTAGTGACACCAAGTTTAAAATAATAAGAATTGAATGCACAGAATATCAATACGAAGCAACTGAAAAACACCTTATTTCAATGGAAGTGGATGGAGAGAGACCACGAAACGGCAACCAATGGGTGCACAACCACGGGCAGAACTTGACAAATGGTGAATTGTATACAAAATGTGAGTATATATCTGTTCCACAACTGCAGTGACTGCATTACACATTTGGGCTTGAGCAGAAGGCGGGCTGGGGTGGCGTGGGAGATCCAGTTTTTGACTGTCACCCCCGCCATCCCACTATCAAATGGACCCTAATGGGTCCATTTGGTTCCATTTGTGCACTCTCAGAGTTAAAATAACATTGCATTTACTAAATAAACATGACACACAGAAGACTTGGTTGCATGCTATAGTATAGAAATACTCGATCTACAAGCTCACAACGCTAAATCACGGCTATTTTCAGCCTATCCCTAACCCTAAACATGGGCAGTCTCCGAGTAGAAGCGGCTTTTATACATCAAGGCCCGCCGAAATACATTTCAGTCGAATGAATCAGCTGCAGATTTAGTCGACTAAAACTAGAGTAAAACAAAAATACGTCTGATACTAAATGGAATTTTATTCTGAAAAAGGCTACAACTGGAAATATATTAAAACCTGCTGTCAAAATCAACAATCAACCGCGCTGGCGTCCGCGCTTTAAACTTGAGCATTACATCAGAGGGGGGGTGGTGGGTTGTGTGTGTGTGTGTGTGTGTGTGTGTGTGGGGGGGTCTATGTCTGCTCGCACCCTCCAGATAAGGGCCCCCTAGTGTGTGTGTGTGTGTGTCCTTTGTATCTGATGACGCAGCAGATAGACTTAACGCAGACAGACGCACCACCTCGCCTTATAAGAACACCGTCTGTTGTAGGTGACCCCTGATGACCTTAAACAAACCTTGACCCCCACGGCAGACGGTTGCATCTGCCCCACCCCCACCCCCCCACTAAAGACAAGGGAGACCCTCCCAGACCAAAAAAAAAAAAAAAAAAACACACACACACAGACACACACGCAGATTTAAACAATACAATCCTGCAGTCATCCATCAAATAAAAGGAAAGGCAATTGCACGAAAAGAAATATGCATATGCAAATAAAGCACATGCCATTATGCTAATGATTTTCTGTTATGTTAATTATGTATATATATGCAACATAAGACATTTCCTCTTCTCTCTATGAGGGCCCCCTATAGTGTGTGTGTTACCGCATCAACCACATCACTGTGATGTGCCGTGCCGCGCGGTGCGCTCACTCGTCTTTCTGCCGAACGCACCGCGCGGCACATCGTCTCTCCATTAAGAGCCAGACCGATGCCAGAATCTTGAGTCCGATGCCAATCTCGGAGAGTCTTATAGGATGCAATGTCATTGTTCCGACATTAATAACCCTATCTCTAACCCTAACCTAAACATAACTGCAAGCACAGGAGCAGCGCATGTTCACCAACTAGCAGTGCATGTTCGCTAACCTTCCCACATGTTTGCCAACCAGCAGCGCATGTTCGTCAACCTTCCCGCATGTTCGCCAACCAGCAGTGCATGTTCGCCAACCAGCAGTGCATGTTCGCCAACCTTCCCGCATGTTCGCCAACCAGCAGTGCATGTTCGTCAACCTTCCCGCATGTTCGCCAACCAGCAGTGCATGTTCGCCAACCAGCAGTGCATGTTCGTCAACCTTCCCGCATGTTCGCCAACCAGCAGTGCATATTCGCCAACCAGCAGTGCATGTTCGCCAACCAGCAGTGCATGTTCGCCAACCAGCAGTGCATGTTCGCCAACTTCCCGCATGTTCGCCAACCTTCCCGCATTTGATAAACGTTAGATTTGAGTGAGGTTTCTATTTCAGAAACTTGAATATATTCATTTAAACACTTAAGCCCATTAGTAAATGGTCAAAAATAGCCGATCTACAAGCACACAATGCGTTGCTTGAAGATCTGCTATTTTTGAATTATTTTGGAAGCTTTTGAACATTTTCACGAATAACATGCCCAAAACATATGGACGAAAATGTTGAAACTAAGTGGTACAAAATAAATAATTAATCGCAACTGCTTAACTGCCGATGTCGCCAAAAAACCCTGATATATCTGTCAGGTGGAAACCTCACACACACACACACACACACACACACACACACACACACACACACACACACACACACACACACACACACACACACACACACACACACACACACACACACACACACACACACACACACACACACACACACACACACACACACACACACACACACACACACACACACACACACACACACGCACGCTAACAGTATATCAACAAGGTGCTTGGCTTTTTATAGCAGGCCTGTCGTCGTCTTTGACTTCTGTGTAACAAAAAGTCCTTGATGATCGCGTCAGTAAAAAAGAACAAAATCCACTTTCTGCTGTGAATCATCACGGTCACGTCAAGGTGAGCCTGCCATTAAAGCCTCTCTGCAACGTCTAGAGGCAGTCACTCACCACTGGACAGAAAAGTACTCAGAGTAGTTGGTTATTATTTTTGGCTACTGAAGTATATTTCATACCATACAGAGGAGGAAATGTGCACGGCAGACATGAGACGAGATGAAGTTCCATGATGTTTATTTCAACGAAGTACAGCACAGCAGTAAAGCACAGCATAAGCTCACGCCAGCCAGCAAAGTGGCTGACGTCTCCCCATGTAGGCTTGCGCCCCGAGTCCCGACTGACAACTGATTGTATCCTTGGTCACTACTTTAAGCACTCTACATTGGCGTGGGGTGTCGACATTTGTTTGCATATTATTAGTGGCAAGTCTTTGATCAACCAGTCTGTTCCTTCAGGTCAACAAACTCCTTTGTTATACATAGGCTAGCCACCGGAATTCGGCTCCAGGATATATCACCCTGCAGGCCGACACCCTCGTAGGTGCTAATCACCAAAAATAGGTCTACTGTAGTAGGCTATGCAAATTGCAAAAGGCAGGAGAACACAAGAACATTGTATAATTATGTAATCCCATATTCTTCACTACATTTTGAGCTTGTGGATCTGCTACTTATGTGCGACGCTGTAGTGTGTTCAACTAGTCGCCTAGGGCGTTAATTTACGAAAGAACACAAGGAAGTTATTAAACCATTTAGACCTGTCTTTCTGAACAAGCTTTGTTGCTGCGCTAAAAGCTCGTACAGTAGATCTGCTATTTGTCAATAGCTAAAGTATAACACATATATGCTTAAAACACCAAAAGGGGTTCCCCGTCCTGAATGGGTTAGAACGATATTTGATTTGATTCATTTGAAAAAATAGGTATTACCCTTTATTATTAATAATAAAACATAATGGGGGATGACGCACCATAAAGCCCTAGGACACATTTCCCATACGTCGAGTGCAATAAATGAAACCATTTTACCCATTTAGACCTGAGGTCTGAGAAGATTGTTGCTCCACTTCTGAGTTTTGACTCAACAATGGCTCTGGTCTCAGACCCCGTGGTGGATATTTTGACATTCCGTTTCTTTTTTTTCCTTTTTTATGTTGCCACTAGGCCTACTGTTGGAGCAGCCATAAACTAAACAGGTTCATCTCGATGTTCTGGACATCTTTGTAATGTTAGTGTTAGTAAAAAGCAGGTAAAAGAGTAACGTTTGAGGCAGACATCAGTCACTCTACCGTTCACTGTAGTAGAAGAGGTGCGCCTGGTGAGGGTTTAAACCCCACAGCTATGTTGAGTCCGCCTACAGGAAATACGTAAGCTGCGACCATGAGACCCGTTTCTGAATTCGTCTACAGGGTGAGCAGGAAAGGTGACAGCACTGAGCCCTGGGGAGCGCCCGTGATGTACACCAGCACCTCCGAACACACAACCCTGCAGTCTCACATATTGCAGTCTGCCCGAGAGATTCTTAGATCTTAGATCCATGCCACCAAACCATAACCTGACTTTGCCAGATGGGGGCGGTATTGGGTAACCATGTTCCCCAACACCACAACCATCTGGGACCTCTCAGGGAGTTGAGCTAACACTGAACCGCTCCCGGTTCGAACCAATCAGCGTGAGCTAAGGGCGGGATATGTGCGAAACCGGATGTGAAGCTATATAGACACGTCAATATGATTGGTTGTGTTTGCACGCCCACACGGTGATAGACAAACGGTCCCATCCAATCATCTACCAAGTATCTTGAAAATGACAGCCCCGTCATCGAATTTGCTTCCGCGATCCCAGATCCCAATAAGCTGTGAAACAAATTTGTGTAGCAAGCTTCTTGGATCTGGCAGCGTCAGGTTAACCAAACTAGTGTGGAAAGTAGACTTTCTAATAACACAAGCCGCCTTTGTATTGGTGAGTATAGGTAAAACATATATTTCAGAGGAGAGGCTGGTCTGCATTTCATGCGAGCGCAGGAAGACAACAGTCCCATAGCTCTAATGAGGCATTAGACTAGACTAGATCTGATCTATACTATACTATACTATACTATACTATACTATACTATACTGTTACGCCAACACCTATGTATGGGCGATTGGGCGTACATACTGTAGGTGGTTCTGGACAACTACCTATCCAATCAACTCGACAGACATAAAAATGTACCTGGAGTCAGCAGCAACGCACATGCGGAGTTTGAAGTTGGTCGGTTGGACGATTTTCGAGATACGTCTACTAGATGGACGTGTATATGCACGTACAGAGATTTTGTGCATTCATTATTTAATACTCCTATCTGTATCAATAGGAATGTGTATATTAGAGTGTTCTAGATAGATGTAATCATACATCAGAGCATTTCAATGTGTTTAAAATAGCCACCGCGTTTGTCAGAAATTTTAAAAGTTCACTCGTTTTCACATAGCTATAGGGTTCCAGACACACCCAATCATAATGATAAACATTCCAACGCGTTTGTAATGGTCCAAAAACATGACAGACACAAAGTTTGCATGTGTAGCTCATCTGGTTTTACAGCCAAAACAGTTTTAGTTAGCAGCCATTGAGGTTGCGATGGCGAACCCAAAGGTCGCCAGCTGTACATTAATGTCAGATGCTGTGACACTTTGTGATACTTCAATAAATGGTTCATACCATATGTTGTAATAATCTGACCTTTATTGCATTTGCTACATTTCATGATCTAGCTTCACATATGAGTAAACTAAGGCACCAGTACTTGTTTCAGATGTTAGGTATATGTATTTATGACATTTGAGAAAGAGTTTGTGTTGCCAAAATCAATATAACACATTTTACAAGCAAAAACAGCTGCGTTTTTTGGTTATATACATTTCTGGCTTGTGACAAAATACTGCAGCAAAATACTGCAGGATGAGAACTTTTAACCCAAAGTCCAGAAGGGTATGAAGGCTATGAAAAAATGCATTGAATGTGTAGTGCCCATGACGTGGGAACGAAACTGACAGAAAAGGGACCTCACAATATGGCCTATCCCAAAAGCAAAGATTTCAGTTGAAAACGTTCGCTGGGAAAGAATAAAAATGTTCAAGATTAAATTAGTAGAGTCGGATACTAAGTTCCTGTTTCTGTAACTCTGGCAAGGATGTTTTGACACATTATGTAACACATGCATCTCAAACAATGTTTGTTGTATTTGCTTGAATGACAGTGAAAACTTTACTTGTCATATTATTTTGCATTAAAATCTAACTTTTGATTATGTGATCATAATCACAATTTGCTGTGACAACTTTGAGAAAAGCATGATATGTCAAATGTATCATGAAGGACAATCAAAGCTATGCTAAGATCATTGTTCCAGGCCCTCTAATTAACATCTAGGAATAAAAGAAAACATAGTTTAAACCATATTTATATTTTTTTAATTCTGAACTCAAAAGTGCCCCAAGTGAATAATCACTGTATGTATGTGTGTGTGTGTGTGTGTGTGTGTGTGTGTGTGTGTGTGTGTGTGTGTGTGTGTGTGTGTGTGTGTGTGTGTGTGTGTGTGTGTGTGTGTGTGTGTGTGTGTGTGTGTGAAATAAAGATAAACGTGCTGGCCAATCTAAAGCCTCTGTCTTCATCCTCTTCCTTATCCTCCTCTTCCTTGTCCCCAACAACAGTGGTGGAAAAATTAATTAAAATGTTTTACTTAAGTAGGCCTACAAGTATCAATACTGCAATGTGGAATTCCTCATAAACACATGACATATTAACAACCACACCAAGAGCTCTAATTAAGTACTGTCACCTCATAAACACATGGCATAACAACCACACCAAGAGCTCTAATGAAGTACTGTCACCTCATAAACACATGACATAACAACCACACCAAGGGCTCTAATGAAGTACTGTCACCTCATAAACACATGACATAACAACCACACCAAGGGGTCTAATGAAGTACTGTCACCTCATAAACACATGACATAACAACCACACCAAGGGTTCTAATGAAGTACTGTCACCTCATAAACACATGACATAACAACCACACCAAGGGGTCTAATGAAGTACTGTCACCTCATAAACACATGACATAACAACCACACCAAGGGGTCTAATGAAGTACTGTCACCTCATAAACACATGACATAACAACCACACCAAGGGCTCTAATGAAGTACTGTCACCTCATAAACACATGACATAACAACCACACCAAGGGCTCTAATGAAGTACTGTCACCTCATAAACACATGACATAACAACCACACCAAGGGGTCTAATGAAGTACTTTCACCTCATAAACACATAAACAAAAATGGTGATGTGGTCCCTTTAACATTTTGTGTTTAATTAAAAAAGTTCGTAAATCAATGGTCATACTGCAGCCACACAAAAGCAACAAAAGTAGCAGATCTGCAAGCTCGAAATGTGGTGCAAAGTGACCCGTTTTTACTTGAGCTATACTTTTGATCAATCAATCAATCAACACATGTGAAAGTTCCTTAGTTTGAGGTCGAGGCAAGTCAGATTTGAGAATTCCCTTGAAGTGAAAGTGAATGTTTTTGGGTGGGTACTAGATCCAGATCCGGAGCTGGGGGTGTGGTGGGGAGGGGAGGAGAGGGGAGGTACAATAGGGGACGCCACGGAGGTCAAGGCTTTGACCCCTGGGGGGAGGGCTCCCCGGGTATAGGGGACGCTCCTCCAGCCAGGGGGTCCAATCAGACAGATTGGTTGTTGGGGGGAGAGGGGCCCATTTGACACGAGGGGCGCACACACACACACACACACACACACACACACACACACACACACACACACACACACACACACACACACACACACACACACACACACACACACACACACACACACACACACCCCCACACCCTAGAGGGGTGTTGGTTTGGCAGCCGTTCGGGAAAAGCCATTTCAATCATTCTAAAAGGTTGGCTCTACTCCTCGGTCCGTCCCGTTCTTAACGGCGTCTATACACATTTACCGAGACACGCTAAACGACTTACCGCAAGGACAGACTGATATAATAATACATTGTTCTGCGCCAGTGACTCACACTGCACCGGAAATAGCAGATCTACAAGCTTGCATCGGGGCGTGTTGAACTGATCGAGTACGTGATGATATACTCTGACTATAACCCTCAACACTATGATGACACATGGGTGGGATTTCTGGTGTCCTAAATACATCATCATCATTTCTTGAAATGGGACTCTGAACCCCACCACACCAGATCAAGTCATTTCCCCAAATTCAAGATACCAAAAGTTCACTCTGAACTTGGTAGATCTGCTTTTGGCTTCTGTGGCCCTAAGACATGGAATCACCTGCAAACTACATAAAAAGTGACCACATTGGTAGTACCCCTGAGTCGTTTGAAAACCTTGGTGAGCTACCTTGGTGAAAAATATGTAACTGTTTTTAGATCATTTCGAAATTTGTCTTAGCTTCTATTTGTAACCTATGTAATTCATATGTATATATTTTTGTTTTAATTTTCCTGATCTTGTATTGTGGTGTTTTTTATATGATATTGTATTACTCAACTACACTGAAAATTAGTTTAATTACTCAGTGTAATTTCGAGAATAAATAAAACTTGAATGAATGAATTAATGAATGAATGTGTGAAGGCCGCGTAGTAGCCCCAACCACTAGGAATAGAGAAAATAGCAGTAAAGTAAGTGACAATAGCTGATCTGCTATTGTCACTATTTTCACAAGCATCCAAGGACACAAGCATCCAAGGACCAGGCTTCGGCCTCCCAAACATCCAACATTAGAAGAGCTATTTGAATACCTTCTCAAGACACCTTGTTTCATTAGCTTTTCACATTTTAGTGTTTTTAGAGTTTAGCATTTTATGTCTTGATTGATGACATGCGACTCCGTTGTTGCCTCACTTTGTTTTAGTCTCGCTCTGCGCAGCACTCTGGTCAATTGCAATTGTTGAAAACGGGCTCTATAAAATTAATTAATTTGATTAATGGTATGTTCAGTTAAAGTACTGCAGCACTTTAACCGAAGTACAGTTTTAACAGAGCAACTTTCCCTCATAGTTGTATTAGAGTAATATTTGACCATTTGCCTACACTGGGATCGAGTACTTTGTCAAACCACGATTTACAATGTAGGCATTTAGCAGACTGCTCTGAGTCCAGAGTGATTTACAGTAAAGCAAGAACAGCACATGGTAATACATATAGAAATACAAGATTATAATTAAATTAAGAACCTACAGTATCATTCGTCTAAAAGCTGCGTTCAGACTTGGATGGTTATAGAGCGGCGCGATTACATACAAAGTCAATGCAAAGACGAGAAGTTGCGTGAACGGGCGTGGCACGACCTGACGCAGCACAAACGGAACGAACTGAGGCGAATATAATATAACACTATAGAATGCTATAATGCCAGGTCAATAATGACCTGGCATCTGTCTATAATGCTGTCTAACATCATTTTAGCCTTTGCATACGCCTGTAAGGTCGTCGAGGCTACGGCAAGTGGCATACGGTCTAAGATGGAGTCTGAAGAGGTGGGTTTTCAGACTACGGCGGAAGATTGGGATGCGAGTCTGCAGTTCTGATTGCAATAAGAAAGTTCATTCCACAGTTTTGGAGCCAGAAGGCTCCACCGTATGCTCTGTGTTCTGTTCTGTGCCCGTTCCCCGTTCCCCACGGGGTGTTGGAGCACATCTTCTCTATCCCTGTGGAGGTCAGCCAGCCAGCCACATTATAATGAATGGCATTTTTATAGCACTTTTATAGTGCTCAAAGTGCTTTACAATGGTCCATTCATTCATTCATTCATACATTTGGGAGGTGAAGCGGCGAACAGTCGACGCCAGGGTCCTCACTTCACACATTCACACACACCAATGGTGTCGAGATAGCACCGACCGACTCATTGGAGGCAATGTAGGGTTCAGTGTCTTGACCAAGGACACTTCGACATGTGGACAGGAGGAGGAGCCGGGATTCGAACCGCCGACCCACGGATCATTGGACGACAGTTGAAAAGCCCAATAGAGATAATTCTGGGGGTCCTTGATATGAAAAAGGTTGAGAACCACTGACAAAATCGGGTCGGCTTCGGGTCTAAATGGGTTAACAACTCCCCATGTGTTCAGCGTGTGCGCGACGACGATGCCTACAGCCGCTACGGACAAACAATAATTCCTCTTCAGAGAATTGAACAAGTGGTAAAAAGTTCAGCGGCCTCGGGAGGCCATACAGCTCTGAGTGGCGCCGTGTTGGCCAACGGTCCAGGAGCCTTATCTCCTGTTCCTGTTTCCGTAGCATGAGTGCCGGACACCCTCTGGACATGACGCCGAAATGTCGCCGGGACTTATTACACCCCCCCCCCCCCCCCCCAGTTCATCCCATCAAGGTCCAAGGGTTCAATGCTGTACTTTATTGTTCCATCTTGTGTACAGGTACATAGCCTACATAAGAGTAAAACTTATTTTGGTTTGGCTTCCTTTCAGACAATGTAGCAGCATAGACAATAACAGCAGAATGATGATAGAATAACCTCAAAGATTTAAAGGGATTGTGACATTCAAAAAAAGTTTTTGTAATTTTTCATTACAAAAAAGCTCCAAAATTGGAACGTTAATTATGAATTGAGTGGGAAAAACTATACCTATATTAGATTGTTATCACCATGAAACTTCCCCAATTGAGTACTTACACGAAGACAATGATTTATTGTATTACAATTTTACAATTTTACAATTTTAAATATGCAAATGAGGCATTATGTAGTATGTATACAAATACATTGGACATTTTAATACTAGTCACTAATTTAGACTAGAAGTTATTAAAGCGGGCCATGTTTCCATGGAACAGCTGAAATCAATAATATATCACTATTGTGATGTTACCTGATTATCGTATAAGTAAACCAAGACAGGGCTCGGAATTAACTGTTTTACGTGGTAGGACTGGTGCTAACAATTTCAAAATTATGGAGCACCAGAACAAAAATTCGGGGGACCCACCAAAATGTAAGGAGCAAGTTCTACACAGGCTAAGATGGAGTCTGAAGAGGTGGGTTTTCAGACTATGGCAAACATTGGGAGTGAGTCTGCAGTTCTGATTGCAATGGTCACATATGTACACTCCCTAAATGACAACTTAAAGGTATATTCAGTGATTTCACTTAATTCAAATATCACTTATTTTTTTGTTTTGTTGTGATAATCCTCCCTACTATAGAGTGTGCTGGCCATATAAGGAGTTCCTCCGTGTCCCCAGTTAACCCCTGGGGGTAAAAAAACCTTAGGTTTCGTTTTTGACTCTCTATCCTGATTGGACGAAAGGCTGGGTCCCACAGCCAAAAACGAAACCTAAGGTTTTTTGAGTGAAATCACTGAATATACCTTTAAGGATCTTTACTTGCAAAGCACAAAGAGGCTACAGTACAAACACGCAGGTACACGACTACACACACACACACACACACACACACACACACACACACACACACACACACACACACACACACACACACACACACACACACACACACACACACACACACACACACACACACACACACACACACACAGAGAGAGAGAGAGACACAGACAGACAGACAGACAGACAGACAGACAGACAGACAGACAGACAGACAGACACAGAGATAGAGAGACACAGAGATAGAGAGACACAGAGAGAGATAGAGAGACACCGACAGAGACAGAGAGAGAGAGATACAGAGAGAGAGAGAGAGAGAGAGAGAGAGGGGGGGGGGGGGGGGGGGAGTAACTCTAAGGGAATGTTCATGTCTTCTTCTCCGCCTGTGGAGAACTCTGGCCAAGAATCAGGGAGAGAGGAGCTGGTTGCTAGGCGACAGGTTGTGGTTGCCATGGTGAATTTAAGTGGAACAGCTGGTCCAATCAGCATAAAGTGCGGGCAGGCGGGGGAAGAGCCATGAGAGAGGCTCATGCCAACACACAACTTGCGCGCTCACGCACGCACGCACACACACACACACACACACACACACACACACACACACACACAGGAAGAGGGAGGCTGCTGTGCTGAGGCATGCAGAGGAGAGGAGAGGAGAGGAGAGGAGAGGAGAGGAGAGGAGAGGAGAGGAGAGGAGAGGAGAGGAGAGGAGAGGAGAGGAGAGGAGAGGAGAGGAGAGGGTGGACGGGTAAGTATTAGTGTAAAAAATGAAAGAGGTCAGAAGGACAGGAAAGGACAGTTTGTGGAAACAAGATGGCCGCCAGGTCAAATAAACACCAGAGAACCAAGACATGACTAACGGAGCACAGAGCAGAGGGTGATGACATGACTAATAGATCACAGAGCAGAGGGTGAAGACATGACTAATAGAGCACAGAGCAGAGGGTGAAGACATGACAAAGCCATTTAGACTGCAGTCACATCCGATTCAAATCTGATTAGTCAAATCTGATCTTTCAGCCCCACCGTTCACATTGCATTTGCAAGTGACCAGATTTTCAGGCTGGCAGCCAAATCCAGCCTAGAATCAGATTTGTGCCACATCCATCCAGATTGGAATCTGATAGGTTTCAATTCAGTCTAAACACAAACAAACAATTCACATGGAATTCCATTTAGACCAGGTATACTGCTAGCCCCTTTCGGGACCCTACATAAAGCTTTTCTGAAATTTTGATGAGTTTTATGTTGGGTCCCTGGTCATGACTATATTTTCGTATGGGAATTCCGGAACGCGGAAGTAAACATGCTCTCTAAGATAGAATCTGCGCCGTTTGACGGCCTGTTTTAGTTTAAGTTATTCTGAATTCGGGAACTTTAAGTACCTATACATTCCGCTGCAAATATCTCCTGTGGCGCGGAAGCCGTTAAGTATTTTTAATCTTTGTTTGACCGATTTGGTCGCTTTAATTCTTCTTGTTTGTTTACCGTTTATTGTACCGCCTCCCGGTGTGCGGTTGGCTTGTGCGGCTACGTCCCTGCCTCTGATCTGCTGTGTCATAGCTATAGCGCCACTGGCTAGCCAGAGAGGCGGTACAATGAGGTGTCAATAAACAAGGAAGGAAGAGAAGAATCAAAGCGACCAAATCGGTCAAACAAAGATTAAAAATACTTAACGGCTTCCGCGCCACAGGAGATATTCGCAGCGGCATGTATGGGTACTTATACTTCACATATTCAGAAAGCCTCACACGGAAAAATGTCGTCAAATAGCGCAGACAGGCGTTATCCATGTTGTTTATGTTTTATGAATGGCCGCGTACCAGGTGGCATGGTAGTGATGCAACAGGACCCCATGGACTGGGTCGAACAAAATGTCAGAAACTTCAGTACCATTGGGTTCTGCTTGGAGGGCTAGTATACTGCATGTGTTCAGACTGAGACGGGGGCACGCGCGCACACACACACACACACACACACACACACACACACACACATATACACATACACATACACATACACATACACATACACATACACACACACACACACACACACACACACACACACACACACACACACACACACACACACACACACACACACACACACACACACACACACACACACACACACGTGTTGTAAAGCAAAACAAAACAAAACTATTTCCTTTTAACTGCAATTGGAATCAGAAAAAAGTTAGAATACAAAAAGGCAATGCATTGCTTACCGGCAAAAATAAATGATATATGCTGCTCACCCGACATTTATACAAGCTCTGTTTGTTTGTCAGAACTCAGAAGCTGCCCTACCAAACTTTCTGTCCTTCCCTTGGTAAAGTTCTTCGGTCAGACAGGCATTTTTTGCGTTCACTTCTGAATTGGTGTATAGTATTGGCCTTTAAAAGAGTGTGTTTGGCAAAGAAAAAAAACACACCAAACCCTCTTCTTACTGCCCAAAATGGAACCCAGGCTCGGCGCCTCACTTCCTGTTCTTTTATAGCTTCCTGGAAATATTGCTATCACCCCCATTTCCCCACAGCTCCCCTTGTGGTCAAACCTTGTTCATTTCCCCACAGCTCCCCTTGTGATCAAACCTTGTCCATTTCCCCACAGCTCCCCTTGTGATCAAACCCTGTCCATTTGTCAACAGAAAATTGATGACCATGGTTCAACTATACACAAAACACATATTGTATTCTCCGTACACTACATTTCAGTGTTAAATATTCAACCCTATAGTTTAACCAACATATTATTCCCCTGTTGTTTCCCAGTATGTTTCATTTTCTTCAATACCCGGAAATACATTGTTTCACACATTTTATGTGGCAGTGTCACACTCTGTAGTGTCTGCCCACCACTTGTCTGTCAATACAGTACTTAATTATCTTTCCCATTTGTTTTTTAACCTTTGTGTATTGGTATCAGTAAGATATGAGATAAATGTGTAAGAGTCTGAAAGAAACCCATTTTCAGTTGGTAGCATTAGGAGCAGTTTTTCCCATTTCTGGTCATTTTGGCGATGTGGTAATGAGCTGAATACCTGTCTTGACTGACGAATCTAGAGAAATCTAAAGAAATTGTTATGGGAAAGATTGAATGTATCACAGAGGGAGGAAAAACTATGGAATGTATTGTCCTAGTTTCAGTAGTTTGTCTAGGAAAGACAAACATTAAACCTGTATATAGGAGGGGCTTGCGCCCCTCAACAATATAGTCTGGAGTATAATCGTGAAAACGTGGCGCAAATCTTTGAATATATATTCTTTCAGAGCAAACGTTTTCCAAAGGTCCAAATGGATTTAATGTTTGTATTAGGACAAAGTTTGTGCACACACACCAAAAGCTGGACATAGGAGGGGCTAGTGCCCCTCGAAACAGCCAAGAGGAAGAGATGAGCGAAACAAAACAAAGAAAACACCAAACAAGAAAAAAAAGCATTTCTCCAGCGCGTGAAGAAAATGTTATCGCATTTCGTCTGAATAGACCAGAGCCGCTGAACACACACACACATCACACACACACACACACACACACACACACACACACACACACACACACACACACACACACACACACACACACACACACACACACACACACACACACACACACACACACACACACACACACACACACACACACACACACACTCCCATGTCACACCTTCCTCTCTCTCTCTCTCTCTCTCTCTCTCTCTCTCTCTCTGTCACTCTCACAAAGCATGCTTGGGGAGGCATGGTTACCACGGCAACCAAGAGGGCATCTTTCTTTTCTTTTCTCCCCCTGACGACCGGGCGGCCGGCGGGTGTGCGAGGCAGCACAGAATGAACGCAGAGAGAGAGAGAGAGAGCATTAAGCCTGCGGCTCAGGCCGCCACGGCGATATGGTAGCCTATAGCAGCTCATCATCACACCTCCAGAGAGAAAGAGAGAGAGACCTCCAGCCATACACACAGAGAGAGAGAGAGAGAGAGAGAGAGAGAGAGAGAGAGAGAGAGAGAGAGAGATAGAGAGACAGAGAGACCTCCAGCCAGAGAGAGAGAGAGAGAGAGAGAGAGATATACAGAGAGACAGAGAGACCTCCAGCCAAACACAACCAGAGAGAGAGAGAGAGAGAGACATGCAGAGAGAGACAGAGAGACCTCATAAAGTGCATTATGTATTGCCTATTTCCCCTACCATACGCCCTCAATGAGGGTTAGTGCTAATTCGCTTATTTCCATCAATTGATCATTGATTTTTGAGCGATGGAATTCAATTCACTGAAGGCTTATGGTAGAGGGGAAATAGCCAATAATGCGCTTTTGCACAAAATAACACCTGGACCTCTTTGGTGGGGATGCAACAACTACACATAACAAGTAATAACTAGACTGAAATTCTCCTTTAAAGTAAAGAATGTGAGTACTTTATTTTCCACCACTGTTGGCAGAGACCCTCGAGGGGGCGTTGAAAAGGAACCCTGGGTGTCTCCTCCTCTCTGGTGCTGATCTGAACCAGTCTGCTGGGAGTTTATTTAAAGTAACCCTGGGTGTCTCCTCCTCTCTGGTGCTGATCTGAACCAGTCTGCTGGGAGTTTATTTAAAGTAACCCTGGGTGTCTCCTCCTCTGTGCTGATCTGAACCAGTCTGCTGGGAGTTTATTTAAAGGAAGTAAGGAACCCTGGGTGTCTCCTCCTCTCTGGTGCTGATCTGAACCAGTCTGCTGGGAGTTTATTTAAAGGAACCCTGGGTGTCTCCTCCTCTCTGGTGCTGATCTGAACCAGTCTGCTGGGAGTTTATTTAAAGGAACCCTGGGTGTCTCCTCCTCTCTGGTGCTGATCTGAACCAGTCTGCTGGGAGTTTATTTAAAGTAACCCTGGGTGTCTCCTCCTCTCTGGTGCTGATCTGAACCAGTCTGCTGGGAGTTTATTTAAAGGAACCCTGGGTGTCTCCTCCTCTCTGGTGCTGATCTGAACCAGTCTGATAGGAGTTTATTTAAAGGAACCCTGGGTGTCTCCTCCTCTCTGGTGCTGATCTGAACCAGTCTGCTGGGAGTTTATTTAAAGGAACCCTGGGTGTCTCCTCCTCTCTGGTGCTGATCTGAACCAGTCTGCTGGGAGTTTATTTAAAGTAACCCTGGGTGTCTCCTCCTCTCTGGTGCTGATCTGAACCAGTCTGCTGGGAGTTTATTTAAAGGAAGTAAGGAACCCTGGGTGTCTCCTCCTCTCTGGTGCTGATCTGAACCAGTCTGCTGGGAGTTTATTTAAAGGAACCCTGGGTGTCTCCTCCTCTCTGGTGCTGATCTGAACCAGTCTGCTGGGAGTTTATTTAAAGGAACCCTGGGTGTCTCCTCCTCTCTGGTGCTGATCTGAACCAGTCTGCTGGGAGTTTATTTCAAGTGTGAATTCTCAGAATTCTGAAATTACACTTCGCTTCTAAATGTGTGATCACATTCATAGTCATAGTCATAGACTACAGGAGGAAGAAAACAGTCGTTCCACCCCTGTTCATTAATGGGGACTGTGTGGAGAGGGTGTCCTCTTGCCGTTTTCTGGGAGTCCACATGGAGGAGGGCTTGACCTGGAGCACGAACACCTCTGAGCTGCTGAAGAAAGCCCAGCAGAGACTCTACTTCCTGAGGGTGCTCAGGGGGAACAACATCACACAGAGACTGCTGGTGTCCTTCTATCAGTGCTCCATAGAGAGCATACTAACGTACTGCATATGTGTGTGGTACACCAGCTGTACAGTGGCGCAGAGGAAAAAGCTCCAGGGGGTCATAAAGACAGAAGATCGTTGGCTGCCCTCTCCCCACACTGGAAGAACTACACAGAGACCGCTGTCATAAAAAAACTCTGAACATTATGAAAGACACTTCCCACCCCGCTCACTCACTGTTTGAACTGTTGCCATCAGGCAGACGGTACAGAGTGATCAAGTCCAAGACCAACAGATTCAGTAACAGCTTCTAT
>NC_139705.1:28926183-29031183 GCF_964188405.1 Protomyctophum parallelum | reverse complement strand
CACCCTCCTACACCCTCCTACACCCTCCTACACCCTCCTACACCCTCCTACACCCTCCTACACCCTCCTACACCCTCCTACACCCTCCTACACCCTCCTACACCCTCCTGGACCCTCCTACACCCTCCTGGACCCTCCTGGACCCTCCTGGACCCTCCTACACCCTCCTGCACCCTCGTACACCCTCCTACACCCTCCTACACCCTCCTACACCCTCCTACACCCTCCTACACCCTCCTACACCCTCCTGGACCCTCCTACACCCTCCTACACCCTCCTACACCCTCCTGGACCCTCCTGGACCCTCCTACACCCTCCTACACCCTCCTACACCCTCCTACACCCTCCTACACCCTCCTACACCCTCCTGGACCCTCCTGGACCCTCCTGCACCCTCCTACACCCTCCTGCACCCTCCTACACCCTCCTACACCCTCCTACACCCTCCTACACCCTCCTGGACCCTCCTACACCCTCCTGGACCCTCCTGGACCCTCCTGGACCCTCCTACACCCTCCTGCACCCTCGTACACCCTCCTACACCCTCCTACACCCTCCTACACCCTCCTACACCCTCCTACACCCTCCTGGACCCTCCTACACCCTCCTACACCCTCCTACACCCTCCTGGACCCTCCTGGACCCTCCTACACCCTCCTACACCCTCCTACACCCTCCTACACCCTCCTGGACCCTCCTGCACCCTCCTACACCCTCCTGGACTCTCCTACACCCTCCTGGACCCTCCTACACCCTCCTGGACTCTCCTACACCCTCCTACACCCTCCTGCACCCTTCTGCACCCTCCTGGACCCTCCTGCACCCTCCTGGACTCTCCTACACCCTCCTGGACTCTCCTACACCCTCCTACACCCTCCTGCCCCCTTCTGCACCCTCCTGGACCCTCCTACACCCTCCTGGACTCTCCTACACCCTCCTGGACCCTCCTACACCCTCCTGGACCCTCCTACACCCTCCTGGACACTTTACACGTTTGCAAAATTACACTTCTCCATCCATGGGCCCCTCTCTCTAGGTCGTCCTCAGACGAGCCCTCCATCGTCGTTTCCAGTCATCCCGATTCTCCATACATCCGGCCAGTTCATTGGTACTTTGCACTCCTGCATCGCTCTTGAGTACATCCACGTATGTTAGCGCGGGGCGTCCTCGTGATCGATGCCCGTGTGTTGGTTCCCAGAGCACCAGTTTGCTGGCTGGCAGTTCTTGATGCCTTTGGCAGTGTCCTGCTAGTCTCATTCTCCTGGCTGCTAGTTTCTGGCTCACCCTTGGTAATCCCTCATACAGAGTCTTGTTAGTGACATGTACAGTCATGCTGATGTTAAGTACTGCACGCAGCATTCTGGTGTAGCACCCGTCAAGGGACTTCTGCAGGGTTGGCTTCAGGGTCCAGCATTCACTGCCGTATAGGAGAACAGACTCCACTGTTACGTAGAAGAAGCTGAGTTTGATTTGTCGGGGGAGATTGGAGTTCCATACACTGGTCATGCCATTCAGGGCCCTCCATGCAAGTGCCTTCCTCACTTTCAGATCTTGCTCGGTTGAGTTGACCCATGAGCCCAGGTACTTGAAGTCAGAATCAGAATCAGAATCAATCTTTATTGTCACATCACATTACAAGTAAGGTGGGTGAAAAACTTGGTTGTGCAGGCTCATATTGCAGTTAAAGGTAGAGAGAAAGAACATGCATATCATAACAAAGTGAGTGCAAAAAGAATGGGTGCATGTATGTATACGACTAGGCAAAAAGTCTAAAACTTGTTCAGCAATCTGATTGCTGACAAATAAAAGCTGTTCAAGAGCCTCGTAGTACTGCTCCCGATGCTCCTGAAACGCTTGCCTGGCCGCGGGTGCTGCAGCGGCTTGAACAGGCTGTGGCTGGGGTGGTGACTTCCTTCAGCACCGTGCCTCCTGTTGTTGTTGTGAGAGGTGGATGTTCCGGTGAGATGTTGTAGGTGATAACCTCAGTTTTCTTGGCATCCATCATCGAGAGAGAGAGAGAGAGAGAGAGAGAGAGAGAGAGAGAGAGCATGTTAAAGGGCACTAAAGGTGCGCTAATATTTTAGAAATAGGTCAACAGCACAAATGACTTTATAGTTTTGTGGATTCATTTTACTTTTACTGCGTAGCCCCCAGCTGTGCCCCCCACAAAATGAACGGAACGACTATAATATTTCACCAAAACCAGAGCAGAACTCCCACCACGGGACTCGGGCAATCAATTAATACAGTTGCAACCACTGTATTAATTTCATACAGCTTAAGTTAAAAAAATCTTAACTATCCCTTTAAGGGAAGAAGAAAAAAATACAGATTTGAGTGTTTTTCCTCATACATTTAAACATGGTCAACTATAATATATATATACACCCCTCTCTCTCGTGTGCGTGCATGCGTGCGTGCATGCGTGCGTGCATGCGTGCGTGAGTGCGTGCGTGCGTGAGTGCGTGAGTGTGTGTGTGTGAGTCCAGCTGTGCCTAGCGAGGCCTTCAACTGCATTTCAGAAATCGGTATGACTTCCCTGGGAAAGTTGGTCCACACACACACACACACACACACACACACACACACACACACACACACACACACACACACACACACACACACACACACACACACACACACACACACACACACACACACACACACACACACACACTCACACTCACTCACACTATATTAATCCTATCATATTATTATTTTGAGTAGGTTTTATAGGTTTCTTAATTGGTTGAGTGGGGGGGGGGGATGTAATAATGATAAACAGAATACAAGTAGCTGCATGCCCATTTCGACCTGAAGACGATTCTACAAATCACGAGAGTTTTCTGGAAAAAAAACATGTTTCTATGTCAGTGGTTTCTCAAACATTTTCAAGGACCCCCAAAAATATATGTATTTGGCCGACCCCCATCTGAAAATATGTTCCTCCAGGGACCCCCCCCCCCCCGAAGCAAAGATTTGATTAGATTGATTAGATTAGCTCTGAAAGAATATACTATTCAAAGATTTGATTTAAAAACATTAGCTCTGAAAGAATATATATATTCAAAGATTTGATTTAAAAACATTAGCTCTGAAAGAATATATATATTCAAAGATTTGACTTAAAAACATTAGCTCTGAAAGAATATATATATTCAAAGATTTGAGTTAAAAACATTAGCTCTGAAAGAATATATATATTCAAAGATTTGCGGCACATTTTCACGATTTTTCAAAAATAGCAGACCTACAAGTTCGTAGCGCGCTTGTAGATCTGCTATTTTTCAACAGCTAAAGCATAACATAAGGGGTTCCCGCCCAGAATGGTTAAGCTACAGAAACGTTGGGGAAACAGTGCTGTTCGTCGACTACCTTTTTTCACTGACAAAAATTAAATGGAAACTAAATGAAAACTATAAGCTATGATGACTAAAACTATAGGACTAAATATATTGACAATTTCGTTAACAAATGAAAACCATAGACTACAATGTTAGGAAGTGACTATTGGACAAGAGATCCAGTATAAGTCATTTTACGCTTGCAGGTTGCATGCTGAAAATAGCAGATCTATATCATCAAAATACATTTTTGTAGACTAAATTAACTGTCGATTTAGTCGACTAAAATCTTATGACATTTAGCCGACTAAGAGACCGTGAGTAAAACTTTTTTTTTTTTGTGCTGTCAAAATCAACACTGCATCATGCACACATGCAACTTCTCAGCAACAGCATTATATGTATCACCTCCGGAAAAAAGGGAATATAGGCCTATATATTTTTTTCTTCTTCCCCCCCAAGCGGACCCCCTAAAACGTTGAGGGGGGGGGGGGGGGTGCTGTAATGCGCGCGGTTCGTTCGTAATTCGCACAACAACTGGAGAGGCCGACAGACTCTCCTCTCTCTTTTGTCGGGGTTTTTAGGGGCTATTGTGGTGGTGTTGGCGGGGAGGGGGTGATGGGGGCTAATGAGGGGGCTCCGGGGCGACCCCCCGATGGGGTGGGGTGGGGGGGGGTGCATTAGCCACCGTCCCAAAGGGAAAGGGAGGACCGTTAGGACAGCTATAGCTGAGGGAGTGCTGGATGAATGGGGGGGGGGGGTCTCTTCCCCCTCCTGAATGTCATTGTAATGCACGGGGATGGTCAACTCCCCCTGCCATTCAATTCATTCATTCATTCAGTCAGTCAGTCAGTGAGCATTCAGAGATGTGGGCTAGTGTGGAGGAGGCCGCTTTCTGCAATCTGCAGCACAGAGCAGAGGAGAGGAGAGGAGAGGAGAGGAGAGGAGAGGAGAGGAGAGGAGAGGAGAGGAGAGGAGAGGAGAGGAGAGGAGAGGAGAGGAGAGGAGAGGAGAGGAGAGGAGAGGAGAGGAGAGGAGAACTTCAAATCTATACCGTAAGATTTGAGCTTGTGTTTGTTTTTTTGCTCATTTTTGGAGGTTCGGGTTGGTCTTATTTCTCTCTCCCACGAGAGTTGGCAGCACATGGAGAGGAGAGGAGAGGAGAGGAGAGGAGAGGAGAGGAGAGGAGAGGAGAGGAGAGGAGAGGAGAGGAGAGGAGAGGAGAGGAGAGGAGAGGAGAGGAGAGGAGAGGAGACGGCATGGTCTGACCGCATGTGCAAACTGCATTTTGAATTCTTTCCATGTCGTTCTGCATGCGAACCATCTCGTCTCGCCAGACATCGTGCAGGCCTCTATAACAGGACACACACGGAGGCTATTTTATTTTTTATTTTTTTAACCTACTATACTTCTTTCTTTTACACTTGTTAACCGGACGATTTTCCTGAGCTGGCTCTATGGACTATAGCTGCTGACACCACCACTCTTCGCCTTCCTTCCTTCCTTCCCCCCCCAAAAAAACAACCGATCTACAAGCTCACAAGGCAGCATGCATTTCTGCCTTGTGAGCTTGCAGATCGGATATTTATTTCATTTTATGAAGCTATAATGTTGTGTTCCCCAACTATGGTCGGATGCTGCAAGCATGGATGGATGCATTTCTTTTTAGGCTACTATCTTCCATTGGAGGGCCTATTGGACGGATAGCTACACATGTTGCACTGCAGTGCTTGAATCATGGATGGATCCATGTAGGCTATACTGCAGTGCTGCTGTAACCAAATGGACACATGCAGGGATGGATCCACATAGGCCTATAGGCCTATACTACTGAGTAAGACCCAAATGAACATTATATTCATACTCTGGTGTAATATAATAACAAGTCTTAAAATATGTGCCTTTGCATGGTTTCGTCAAAGTAGGAGTCTTTTGTATTGACTTGTGCTTTCGATTGCAATGTACATTCCTACATACTGTGAAATTAACATATTCAATCAATCATTCATTCAATCATTCAATCATTCAATCATTCAATCAGTCAATCAATAAAAAAACAAAGGAATGGTAAATCTAAACCGCCATGGATATAATGTATATGCTGTGCTTTGGACTAAATACTATCAGTATTTCTTATTGCATTCTACAATCATTATTATTATTTGCATTGTAACACGTGCACTGGTGTTTTGGCAGTGAGGAGCCATTAGGCCTCGCTCTGTAGACTTCCAGTGTATAATGATTAATGAATGAATGAGGATTCTCTTCGTTCCTATTGTAATGTAAATGTGATTCTGATGTGCAGTGGAGGTGAAACAATAATGACCACATGTTGTCTCCTTTAGAATCGCTGTAATAATAATAATAATAATCTAAATGATCACAAAAAAAATCACACCCGTGTGAAGTGAGGTGCCGCTTTACCCTTATCGTCTTACATCATCGCGATATCTTAACATAACATCATTAAACCCGATTTGCTCAGTGACATTAAACTCATGTTCATTGTCATTGTCGTTTTTAATGTTTGTCTAGGAAAGACAAACATTAAACCTGCTTTGTTTTGCTAAAGAGCCCGTTTTTCACACACACCACCCATCCATCCATCCACCCACCCACCCACCCATCCATCCATCCATCCATCCATCCATCCATCCACCCATCCATCCATCCATCCACCCATCCATCCATCCACCCACCCACCCATCCATCCATCCATCCACCCATCCATCCATCCATCCACCCACCCATCCATCCATCCATCCATCCATCCACCCACCCACCCATCCATCCATCCATCCATCCATCCATCCACCCATCCACCCACCCATCCATCCACCCACCCATCCATCCATCCACCCACTCACCCACCCATCCACCCACCCACCCATCCATCCATCCACCCATCCATCCACTACCCCCATCCACCCACCCATCCATCCACCCACCCATCCATCCATCCACCCACCCATCCACCCACCCACCCACCCACCCATCCATCCATCCATCCACCCACCCATCCATCCACCCACCCATCCATCCACACACCCATACATCCATCCACCCACCCATCCATCCATTCATCCATCTTCTGGGTAATTGAGAGGATATGGTTTCATCCTAAACAACTTTGACTGATGTTGTCGTTCAGTTCCATGTCTTTGTTCAATCTATATAAGATGTACCGAGGAAGAGAGAGGGGGGGGGGAAACATTTGAAATACAAACGTTTTAATAATATTATTATGAATAGAGAGGATTACAAATCAATACATTCATGGCAGAGAGGACATCAAATTAAGTTAAAATGGCTGTAACTGCGACCCGTTTTTGTTTAAAAATGACTCCAAATCAACTCCACAACTCCTAAATCCACTCGAATGATAACGATAGGATCCACTATACTTTGTTGATGCACGTGTGTTTGGTCCATATATGTAGGCCTACATTTAAAAGATAGCAGCCTATAATTCTCTTAAATTCTTTGACGTCAATTCTCCTTTCATTGTCAATGGCATTTAATGTGTGTGTTATAGGAGAAAAATGCTGATTGCTCAGACACGTATCTATGACGTAAATGCTCCATTCATTGTCAATGGGAATGCAATGTTTTTGTAAGACAAAAATCTACACTATAGCTGAATATAGGAAAACAAACCTGCTACATCACTCTTACAGTATATAGACTGCTAAACCACAACCCCGTTGACTTAATATCCTACAGAATATTCTATAAAATGTACATTCAATCGAGCGATGGCACTGTCAAAAAATACAATGCATTTATTTATTTTTAAACAGGCTTTACTACTTACTGCAATGACCTTTGTATTATCTTTATGGACTCTGATAGGTCTTCAAATCTAATGGAAAGGGCAAAGCCTTCCTTCAACTTTATTTAAATTAAATACCTCCGAGGAACATAAACAGATCATTTTAGTGACCCCCCCCCCTCTCTCTCTATCTATCTCTCTCTCTCTCTCTCTCTCTCTCTCTCTCTCTCTATCTCTCAATTCAATTCAATTCAATTCAATTCAATTCAATTCAATTCAATTCAATTCAATTCAATTCAATTCAATTCAATTCAATTCAATTCAATTGGCATGATAAAACGTTTACAAGCAAAAGTGGAACAAGACAATCATGAGATAAAACAATGTATATGTAGGCTACATATATACAAGTATAACAAGCCTTTTACTGCAGTGGTTCCCAAACTCTTTCATGTCAAGGACCCCCACATTGACACTCATTAGCCCGCGGGACCCCCAATTGAAAACATATGCCAAGGAAATAAGAAAAGATTTTTACGGCTCTAGCAGTGATTTTCAACCATTTTCATTTCAAGGACCTCCAGTTTAAAAATGTAAAAAGAACCACTGCTCATCCGCTGAAAAACTTAAGTGAGGTGCTGGAGCCACAAAGGGAACATGAGAAAAATAAAGGGAAGCTCTGCACACTCAGATTTGCGCACAATCAATGTATTTATTAAGCAAGCTTTCGGTCTACAGACCTTCTTCAGGCATCCTTCAAGGACTTCCAGTTTGACATGCATACATGCAGTCCCCTAATTTAATGGCATTTCTATCTATGGGACCCTGCAATGTATATTGTAAAATCACTGTTAATTTAACTCTCAGAGTGTACAAATAGAACCAAATGGACCCATTATTATGGTTTGGTTGTGGCTGGAAGGATTTACATACAACCAAATGGACCGCAGCGTATCCATTTGTATACAGACCCATAAGGGTCCATTTGGTTCCTATAACTATCATTTGGCTGCATGGGAACTCCCTCAAGGACCCCTAGCTAGCAGTGTTGTTTTCGTTGACTAAAACTATGACGAAAAATCTTCGTCGACTACCTTTTTTCACTGACGAAAACTACATAGAAACTAAATGAAAACTAAGCTACGATGACTAAAATTAAGACTAAATATTTCGTCAACAAATAAAAACTAGACTTAAAAGGGACTATTGGACAAGAGATCCAGTATAAGTCATTTTACACTTTTACACTTTTACAGCAAGTGCAAAATCAGCCATTAGGACGGCATCAAGGCCTGCCAAAATACATTTTAGTCGACTAATTCAACCGTAGATTTAGTCGACTAAAATTGCGTGACTAGACTAAACTAGACTAAGACTAAAACATTTCAAGTGACTAAAATGAGACTAAAACTAAATGAAAACTGTTCAAAAGACTATGACTGAAACTAAAATCAAAATGTGCTGCCAAAAACAAGGGTCCCCGCCGGACCCCACTTTGGAAACCACTGTCTTACAGCAGGCTATAGATGGAGGTTGTTGTGTCATCATCATCATTGTGTTTGCTATATTTACTTTTGTACAGTCAATCTGCTGCCCTGCTGCGATCAATGCAGTGTTGATTTCGTCGACAAAAAACTAAGACGAAAATTTTTCGTCGATGACTACCTTTTTTCACTGACGGAAACGTCATAAAAACTAAATAAAAACGAAGCCATGATGACACTATGGCTTTTGTCAACAAATAAAAACTAGACTAAAATGTTAGGAATTAAGGGACTAGTGGACGAGGTCCAGTATAAGTAAAAGTAGTTTACTTATAGTTTGTTGTAGATCGGCTATTTTCAGTAAGTGTAAAATCAGCCATTACGACGGCATCAAGGCTCGACAAAATACATTTTAATAACACTAACACTAAAACATGTCAGTTCAAAGACTATATGACTAAACTAAAATAGAACTTTGCTGCCAAAAACAACAATGAAATAAATATGGGGCGTGTTTGGGAAAAAACGCACCAGAGCGCGCTCGCCTATTAGTTTGCATTGCACAATGTGCTCAGTGCGCTATTTCCCAACGCGCACATAGGGCTCCATTTTCATCACCACTAAACCCCTTATCCCTAAACTTCTTTGCCTTTTTTTTTATATTTTTAAAAACATTTTTGAATAGTTCAACTAGCCAATCTACATTGACACGTTGTGAGCTTGTAGACTGGCCATTTTAAATACTCGAAATTATTAAGCAAAATAGTAAAAAAAAAGAAAAAAGGCAAAGAAGTTTATGGATAAGGGGTTTAGCGGTGACGGAAATGGAGCGCTATGTCTCACTACTCACTTCCTGTAGAGCGGCGCAGTCCCGCCCCCTTTCATGACGAGGAGTTTTTTAATTTCCCATTCATTTATTCCCATAGACGTTTCAAAAAGTATTTATTTAAAGACGTAAACCCATTCTGGGTGGGAACACCTCTTGGTGTTTCAAGCATTATGTTATACTTTTAGCTATTGAAAAGATCTATAAGCTTGTAGATCTGCTATTTTTGAAAGAATCGTGAAAATGTGGCGCAAGTCTGACAGTGAAAGTTTTCAATTCAAATCTTTGCTTCATGGGGGGATCCCTGGAACAAAAAAAGTGGGTTGGGAGTTGGACTGCAACACTCTACACTCATGTCCATCAGGTGAGAGTGTGTTGGTTTATTTACTGATTGATAGATAGATAGATAGATAGATAGATAGATAGATAGATAGATAGATAGATAGATAGATAGATAGATAGATAGATAGATAGATAGATAGATAGATAGATAGATAGATAGATAGATAGATAGATAGATAGATAGATAGATAGATAGATTGATTGATTGAAATATTTATTAACAGTTTGCAGAATTACGGTACATTTCAAGCACAACTCAATACAATGTTAACTGTGAGTGGACGACCCAATAAAGCATTATGCTTGTTTACAAGAGGGTCCACCTTGTTCAATTCATCAAAACGTTTAAAGACGTACAAATAGACACTTCTATATAGCCACATAACAGAACAGGAATTCATCATAAAGGAGGTAAAAAGGGAAAAGAAACATACAGTGAGGGGAAAAGGGGTGGGTGGGCGATTCAGATTTTACGGGGGCCAGTTTTGGATTGCAGCCGCCCGTAGGTGCCCTTTGAGAGCGGTTTTGAAGGAGTCAAGGGATTCACATGTCTTAATGACTGTTGGCAGGGCGTTCCACATTTTGGTGGCATAGGAGTGAAAATAATTTAGTCCCTTGTTTGTGCCAAATCTGGGTTGCACATGGTTTGTTGAACTCCCTCTGATGTTGTGGGTGTGGACATCGTTAACATTAAGTAGTATTTGGACAGGTACATTTTAAGTTTGATATCATGTATTAATGGCATTTTCTATCTCTGGAACCCCAGTTTAGTTTGTAAAAACCTATGTTAATTTAAAGGAGAATTCCATGCTAGAAGGCTTTCTTACCTTTATTTGTAGTTGTTATGTCCCCACCAAAGAGGTCCATGTTATTTTGTTCAAAAGTGCATTATTGGCTATTTCCCCTATAATAAGCCCTCGATGGGGGTTGGGTTTTGTGCTAATTTGCTTATTTCCATCGAAATAAGTGTGCCACTTGGGATACTATTGATTTTTGAGTGATGGAAATAAGCGAATTAGCACAACACCTGAATGCCCCATTCAATTCAATGCAATTCAATTCATTGGTAGGGGAAATAGCCAATATGCACTTTTGCACAAAATAACACCTGGACCTCTTTGGTGTGGAAGCTAAGAAAGCTGGAATTCTCCTTTAACTCTCAGAGTGTAGCCGGGTCCATTTGGTTCCATTTGTACACTCAGAGTTACAGACCCATAAGGGTCCATTTGGGAGTGGGGACCCCCCTGGAACTCCGTCAAGGACCCCTGGGGGGGGTCCACTTTGGGAACCTATGTTGCATATTATATGCACGCATGCACACACGCCACGCGCGCACTGCATGACTCGGCTGCATAAGTGTTGAGTGAATGTCAGAGCTGAGCTTTTCAAGGACATTTACACTGATGAGGATTTGGTTAACATGGAGTTGGGGGGGGGGGGGGGGGGGGCATGATATGACGTCACTGTGTGCGCCGATGTAATCCTCTTGCGCTCGAGCCCAATCAGCACTGTCTGGGAGAGAGAGAGAGAGAGAGAGAGAGAGAGAGAGAGAGAGAGAGAGAGAGAGAGAGAGAGAGAGAGGCCCATGCACCATAGCATAGCATATAGTGCTGTGGATTGTTGGTGTGATAATGGTGATGATGATGATGATGATGATGGAGCTTGTTGAAATGGGTCACATTAGAAAAGAGAGTCGAGCAGAGAGGAAGACGGAAGACGGAAAGACGGCTTCATGCAGTTGTTTGATTGCAGTTTTTTTTTTCTAGTTATGAAGCTGTAATATTATTTATTTGTGACTGACTGACTCTATACGATCGAGGAGAAATATTAAGGAAGGGAATGGACATCAATTTTTTACGCGGAGAGAGCATGAGGGAAGATGAAGGAACAAGTATTAAGCCACAAAAACGCGTGCATTGTTTCCTCTCTGTGTGTGTGTGTGCGTGCGTGCGCGCGTGCGCGCACTAGAAAATATGATGCGGTGTGGTTTAAAAAAAGCAACTGTCTCCAATAGTTGTGTCAACTGACGAGATGCATGGATCCTATAGGAACCGAACCGAGGGCGTGATGGTGGTTCTTCTGGACACAAGACGTCAGACAGAGAAACTGATTCCAAGACAATTATAAAGCCAAGTTCAAACGGACCCAACACAGCACCGTCCATCTATACCGTTTCAGAAACCTGTATAATCAGTGCAGTCAGTGTGCTTCTTTTGTTTGGGCTTTGATGTTTTTCTTCCATATAGCCAGCTTATATCTTGAGGAGGAGGAGGAGGAGGAGGAGGAGGCTGCAAGTTATGAGTGCATGTTTTAAGGAGGACAAAGCCAGGGGATTTAAGAGGGGCTGTTGTTCGTTCGTTCGTTCATTCATTCATTCTGTGCGTCAAGGTAAACCTGACCCCCCCGCCCCAAAATAAAAAGGTGCGGTGATCTATAGGCTACAACGTCACCGTACGACGGTGTTGCGCGACGAAAACCAGAGAGAGAGAGAGAGAGAGAGAGAGAGAGAGAGGGCACACAAAACAGCCCATATCTATGCAAGCATACAGCGCATCCCATCGTGTCCGCGACTGTGTGAGCTTGGAGATCGCCGGGTCCGTCTGTCTGTGTCTTTCTTGGACGCGCGACAGTAGGCCTACACCACCGTGGTATACGGCGGACTGGCGGAGAGTGTATGCGTGACGCGCGCGACACCGTGGAACGGCGGGGAGTGTATATGCGTGACGCGCGCGACACCGTGGCACGGTGGGGAGTGTATGCGTGACGCGCGCGACACCGTGGCACGGCGGGGAGTGTGTGTGTGTGCGTGACGCGCGCGCGGGCTTAAGGAGAGACGCATAGCTGCAGAGAGAGACGGTGTGACATTTTGGTAACAGAACAGAACAGCGAGCCAGCCAGCCAGCCCGGGACGGGACGGGACGGGACGGGACGGGACGGTCGGTAGCCCCAATGTTCAACTTTCATCAAGACGAGACGAGGATTATTTATTCTGTCGATTTATAAAAAAAAAAAATGCCTATATGATGTGGAATGTTATATAGGATATGATGCTTTTATTATGTGCTTTGTTGTCGTCGGCTGTAGCCTACATTTATTGGTCATGTTTTGATTGTGCAGTTTAATTGACGTACGTCGTGTTAAATGTTGACAGGCAGCTATTATTATTGGCTACTATTGCTGCGTGTAATCATGGCGCAGAACAGGATCATGTACGTGTGTGAAGCCAAGGACATCTCGGCGCGTTGGAGAAGATGGATTATTTCTTCTGACTCGCGCGTAAATGTCACTGCACTGGTTATGATAAGTCGGCTTTAAATGTGCGTGCGTGCGCGCGTGCGTGCGTGTGTGTGTGTGTGTGGCTGTAGCCTATTTGGCGCGCTGTGGAGTGGGGATGTGCGTGTGTCTCCTTGGAGGAGCCAATCTGATGTGGATGTCATTTAGGGGTTAAAAAGGCTTATAAACATTTAGATACTAACTCCACGCGGACGGTGCACGTTGTGCGCGCACGCGTGTGTGTGTGCGTGCGCGTGTGTCTACCGCATGGCGACAAAAGAACAGATCTACAGGCATGACTTGTTTTATTTGGCAATGTGTATAAATTTGTGCATTTGACAGTAGAGATATAGTGCTTTGGATGCTGCTACACGGGGCTTGGAGGAGAGGAGAGGAGAGGAGAGGAGAGGAGAGGAGAGGAGAGGAGAGGAGAGGAGAGGAGAGGAGAGGAGAGGAGAGGAGAGGAGAGGAGAGTGTTTTGTGTGTGTTGAAGGGTTTGTGCTCTGCGTGTTCACAGCGGACCTTGATTTAATGTCTATACAATTAAGGCACGCGGTGAATGCCAAGAGAGGAACCTATCTAACCACCACGCACGCACACGCAGCGCGCACGGACGGACGCGCCTCGTGCACGACCCGTGAAGACAGATAGAGCTATTATAATAGGAGTGTTCAAGCTTTTGTCGAGTGTGTGTGTGTGTGTGTGTGTGTGTGTGTGTGTGTGTGTGTGTGTGTGTAGGCCTATTGAATAACAGAGAGAATACAATCCATACATCTCTCCATGGCATTTGTACAGCAGAGAGTGTAGCCTACAAAATGTCTACATTTTGCTTACATTTTGTACACTCTCAGAGTTACAAGTGGATACATCAGGTTTTTTTTCACTGTGTGTGTGTGTGTGTGTGTGTGTGTGTGTGTGTGGGTGCGTGCACGTGCGTGCGCACTCACGTGCCGATTCCCACCGTGCATGGGTGCAATGCGTACTTTAATGTCTTTATTGCAAGAAATGGAGGTCTCCCTATAATAACCTGTCTGTCTGTCTGTCTGTCTGTCTGTCTGCCTGCCTGCCTGCCTGCCTGCCTGCCTGCCTGCCTGCCTGCCTGCATACCTGTCTGTCTGTCTGTCTGTCTGCCTGCCTGCCTGCCTGCCTGCCTGCCTGCCTGCCTGCCTGCCTGCATACCTGTCTGTCTGTCTGTCTGCCTGTCTGTGTGTCTGTCTGCCTGTCTGTCTGTCTGTCTGCCTGCTTAGCATATAAAGCAACCTATGCCGTTGTCTACAGACATGCATGCTCTCTAGGCGTTCAAATGCATAATTGAATGTTCATAGCATGGAGGAAGGACGCACTAAACAGGCTCAAAGCCGTGACTATATTCGACCTTACTACTCCGTAAGGGTCATATAATAGACGTAGACTGGCTTAGATAAGCATAGGCCTAGATCCCCTGGCTTTATCACGTCTTTGTAGATCATTGGTTCCCAACACTTTTATAACTGAATATTTTGGCTCTCCAAGTACCACCATATTAATAAGTGATGTTAAAATACAGGAGCCTAGACCTACCCTTTATGTTCCATTCCTATAAAGCCAATAATACTGCTGCTCTGACAAAACTCTGTCTAATCATTTGTAATGTGATTAATCCGTTCTCAAATTTTCCATTAACGGCTAGGTGTGCTGTCATGCTCATTTCAGCACAGCTGGGGAGCCGATTTCAACCAAATGCTTGGTCAGAAGAAATACCTGTATAGTAGGCTAATATAAATATTTAATTCCACTTTTGACTTTTTTTCTAAAACTCCTCTGTGTACCACCAGAGGCGGCTCAAGTACCACCAGTGGTCCTCATTTTTAAAGTGCCAGTGGTTGGGAACCTCTGTAGTGGTTTTCAACCCTTTTCATATCAAGGTCCAATATTTATTGGGCATTTGAGCCACGGAACCACCATTTGATGACATTTAGACTCTCAGACACAAAACCAAATCATATCAAAGAAACGTTGTTTTGACCAAAAATGCCATCTGGGACAAGGAATAGGAGATACAGGCGATTGAAAGAAACGGATAGAATGGATTATTATGGCGAAGATGATCTAAGATGGCGCAACCCATTGTCATGACAACAACAGCTAGCTACCCAATGCTAACATAAGTAGCATTATGGCTTGATCGATCGACAGCGCTATAAAAGCACAATTGCCAATGATCTACGTCAATGGCGGTAAGCATAGTATTAAATAATATAGGCTTCAATTGACCTATGCCAATGGCTGTTAATAATAGAGAAATTATATCATAAATGAATATTGAAACCAGATATAATCATTAAGGAAAGTTTATGCATGCACCAGTAAGACGCCTGAGGGCGAGAAGTGACCTAAGTGGCGTGCACACATCCGCCTGGGTGACGGTGACGGCAGACTGCTGGGCGAGCGCTGGCGCTTTGGCATTGGGGGGTCAGATCAACATATGAAATGAAATCTGTACTGGCCATTTATGGAGCGTGTCTTGAGTCTACAGGGTTTGATGAGGTCAGATCAACATATGGAACGTCAGTGGCAGTGGGGGCAGTGTCTTGAGTGTACAGGGTTTGATATAAGGGCCCAGGTAGGGCCTGTTGAGAACTCTAGTTTTCGCCGGCTGTGGGGCATGGGCCCGTAGAGTTTAAATGGACAGGTATCAGTCAAAAGGGAGACATCGAAGAGGAAGGATGGATGGGGAAGGATCAACATATGGAATGTCAGAACAGGTCAGCTCCATCATCACGTGATGATGTCACGTGATGTCACGAGGCATGACCATATATGGTCATGCCTGGGGTGACTTTTATTGCGACCTTTGGTCGCAATACAAGTTATAAATAGGGGAGAGCCGCCAAGGATGTAACATTTTACACGTTTAATTTTTTTACTCAGAGATCCGTTTATCTACACATGTAATATTTTCAGGCAACGGACCTACACATGTCTGCTACCATAAACCACTTCAAGTTATTTTTTTGATAAAACAGGTCGGGAGTTATTAAACCGAACGTGGACGCTGTTTCAGTGTTACATTTGCTGCGCATATCGGATTAATTGTAACAGCGCATGCATGATAAATGTAACAACGCTAAAAATTCATTGAAGCAACTCCTTAGCATTGTTTTCATACCATGGATGATGGATGTGATAAGAAAATGTATCAAACATAATGGAAATATTAAATAGTATCGGGTGTAACAGTTTGGGCTTCTTTTTTTTTTGTCAGTTCAATGGGGAAATACATTGATTAAACAAACGTTTGATTGATTGAGTTGTACAATGTTATACAACCCTAAACTAATTTTAGAATACACTCAGTAATGAAGACAAATTAATGAACATATAATATTGGCCAATATGTCAAATATGTAAATATTACATATAATGGTATAACTTTTGCAAGTTTTCTTTGCCGTTGCTTACAGACCAGAATGAACGTGAATTCCGTCTAAACACGATGCAAACTAATGAAGAACATAAGCATGAAGACATGCATGTGGATTTTTATTCACCAACACCAAAGAAAAAAATTGTAGCACACATATACTCCAGGTGTAAAATTATACGCCTTTTGAAAAAAGTCAGTTTTTCGCCAATAACTCCCCGTAGGATAAAGGTAAACACTTCAAACTAAGGGTACGTTGCTGTACACATACTGACGCGATGGCGTTGACCAATCAAGAGATAACGTCCATGTTACAACCGTGAAGCGTTACAATTGTGGCGGCTCTCCCCTACTTCTTAGGGCCTATTCAAGTCGAAAGAAAGAGGCTGCCATTTTAAACACACCGAAATCTGACAAAAGCACAAGAAAATGTAAGGAAATCTTTAAATGACCACTGAAATTATGCACGGTTATTAGGTTATAACAGTGTACTCAGATCAGCGCACTCAGATCAGCCATAGCACTATAGTAGATATTCCACTGTTACGTTCTTAGCTTACATATGATTCATGATAACTACTTTGTATGTATGTGATGTATTGCCATGGTTTTGTTTTTGCTTAATGTAAGTCGCTCTGAATTAAGAGCGTCTGCCTAAATTGTATAATTTCTCTGGACGTTTCAACGATTTTCCCCTTTCAAAAATGATTAAATAAAAACAACTTGGGCCTAATAGCTGTGAATTGTGTATTTGATAAGAGGCCTATCTGTCAGCTGTGTCACTAAGATGATAAGACAAACAGAAACAAAGGCCATGTATAGGTGGCCACTATGCCATATAGGCCGTATAGGCCATATAGGCCATATAGGCCTATAGGCCATATAGGCCATATGCCATATAGGCCGTAACATGTATAGGTGGCCACTATGGGGACATCTGGGCACCTTGATGTAAAATTGGCTATTTTGTCCAAAATGGTAAAAAGATCAGAACATGCTTAAACATTCAACAATTAAGGTCTAATATTTCTAGTGATACAAATTGTTTCAAAGCCTATATATATCCAGTCATTCTGATAATAGTCTTGTCCAGACAACTATTCCATGTGTAGTCCGGAACTACACCTCCTGAATGCTATTTAGAGTCTGGAACTACACCTCCTGAATGCATAGAGTCTGGAACTACACCTCCTGAATGCATAGAGTCTGGAACTACACCTCCTGAATGCTATATAAAGTCTGGAACTACACCTCCTGAATGCATAGAGTCTGGAACTACACCTCCTGAATGCATAGAGTCTGGAACTACACCTCCTGAATGCTATATAAAGTCTGGAACTACACCTCCTGAATGCATAGAGTCTGGAACTACACCTCCTGAATGCATAGAGTCTGGAACTACACCTCCTGAATGCATAGAGTCTGGAACTACTCCTCCTGAATGCTATATAGAGTCTGGAACTACACCTCCTGAATGCTATATAGAGTCTGGGACTACACCTCCTGAATGCTATATAGAGTCTGGAACTACACCTCCTGAATGCTATATAGAGTCTGGAACTACACCTCCTGAATGCTATATAGAGTCTGGAACTACACCTCCTGAATGCTATATAGAGTCTGGAACTACACCTCCTGAATGCTATATAGAGTCTGGGACTACATCTCCTGAATGATATATAGAGTCTGGAACTACACCTCCTGAATGCTATATAGAGTCTGGAACTACACCTCCTGAATGCTATATAGAGTCTGGAACTACACCTCCTATGAATGCTATATAGAGTCTGGGACTACACCTCCTGAATGCTATATAGAGTCTGGAACTACTCCTCCTGAATGCTATATAGAGTCTGGGACTACACCTCCTGAATGCTATATAGAGTCTGGAACTACACCTCCTGAATGCTATATAGAGTCTGGAACTACACCTCCTGAATGCTATATAGAGTCTGGAACTACACCTCCTGAATGCTATATAGAGTCTGGAACAGGGGTTGGCGACCTTGAGATGGCGAGGGCCAATACATTTCCACACTCACTCCAGAGGGCCACAGTGCATATTACTGTCGTAGCAAAAATAGCCGATTTTGAGCTCGTAGATCGGCTATTTTTGCTATATTTGAATTAAAAACCTGAATAATGTTTTGCTATTTTTGAATTGGAATCCTGAAAAGTAACCTTTTTTCATTTAGTTATAGTTAATTAAGTGAAGGTGGGGGCCGAATGTGGCCCCCTGGACGGCCAGTCGACCACTCCTGGTCTGGAACTACACCTCCTGAATGGTCTAGTGTCGCAGTCCCGCCCCCTTTCATGAAGACGCCAGGCCCAGGAAATAATTCCCATTTTTCACTGAATGCTATATAGAGTCTGGAACTACACCTCCTGAATGCTATATAGAGTCTGGGACTACACCTCCTGAATGCTATATAGAGTCTGGAACAGGGGTTGGCGACCTTGAGATGGCGAGGGCCAATACATTTCCACACTCACTCCAGAGGGCCACAGTGCATATTACTGTCGTAGCAAAAATAGCCGATTTTGAGCTCGTAGATCAGCTATTTTTGCTATATTTGAATTAAAAACCTGAATAATGTTTTGCTATTTTTGAATTGGAATCCTGAAAAGTAACCTTTTTTCATTTAGTTATAGTTAATTAAGTGAAGGTGGGGGCCGAATGTGGCCCCCTGGACGGCCAGTCGACCACTCCTGGTCTGGAACTACACCTCCTGAATGGTCTAGTGTCGCAGTCCCGCCCCCTTTCATGAAGACGCCAGGCCCAGGAAATAATTCCCATTTTTCACATTGACATTTCAAAAAGTATTTATTTAAAGACCTTTTAAGCGTCGTACGAAGCCAACTCGAGTCGTGACAAATCATGATAACAAACACAATATTTTGGACCAAACAAATCATTACAAAGAAGAAAAACAACAAAAAAAGTGTAACTGCCGTTTTCTTCTTCTTTCTAAATATTTGTTCGGCCCAAAACATTGTGTTTATTGTCATGAGTTGTCACGAAAAGATTTGGCTTTGTCCGTGGTGTAAACGTCTTTAAATAAATGCTTTTTGAAAAGTCTATGAGGAAAATGAACAGGGAATTATTTTCCGGGTCTCTCGAGGGGGCGGGACTGCGACGCTTTATAGCAGTGGGTTTCAACAGATTTTGACCCAGGGACCACCATCCTGACTAAAAGCAACCTGGGGACCACCATCCTGACTAAGAGCAACCTGGGGACCACCATCCTGACTAAGAGCAACCTGGGGACCACCATCCTGACTAAGAGCAACCTGTGGACCACCATCCTGACTAAGAGCAACCTGGGGACCACCATCCTGACTAAGAGCAACCTGGGGACCACCATCCTGGCTAAGAGGAACCTGGGGACCACCATCCTGGCTAAGAGCAACCTGGGGACCACCATCCTGACTAAGAGAAACCTGGGGACCACCATCCTGGCTAAGAGCAACCTGGGGACCACCACCATTGTGTGGGGTGGGTCCATCATAGACCCACCCCACACAAAGTGTTTCGGAGGTTCATGCAAAATTACATTGTTATTTTTTGATCAACTTTTCCCTGTTATCTCTCTTACCAGTTAGGAGAGATAACAGGCAAAACGTTGATCAAAATAGCCCTGGCTTATACATAATTAATCATAAACTCCATTAAACATTGTTTTAACATTTAGCCTATATAATTCACACAGGGACACATGTGTCATATAAAACAGTGGTTCCCAAAGTGGGGTCCGGGGACCCCCAGCGGTCCCTGAGTGAGTTCCAGGGGGTCCCCAGCTAAATGATAGTTTGGAAACAAATGGACCCTTATGGGTCTGTAATATGGAACCAAATGGACCCACTCTCAGAATAGTTAAACGTCACATTGATTTTACAATATAAATTGGGGGTCCCAGAGATAATATACAAATGCAATTAAATGGGGGTCCGTAGACTAATGCATGCCAAACTGGGGTTCCATGAAATTAAACAGGTTGAGAATCACTGCTAGAGCTGTACAAATCTTCTCTTAAGCGGGTCCCTGGCATATGTTTTCAAATGGGGGGGGGTCTGCGGGCTAATTAGTGTCAATTTGGGGGTCCTTGACATGAAAAGGTTTGGGAGCCTCTGGTATAAAAAATGACAATAGTGATGTAGGTGATTTAGCGCCACCTTGTGGCATCGTGCTAACATCCTGTTGAACTAAGCATGCATGTTCAACTCCACCGACGCGTTTTGAGCTTATAGATCAGCAATTTTTGCTATATTTGAATTGAAATCCTGAATATTCTTTTACTGTTTTTGAATTGGAATCCTGAAAAGTAACCTTTTTATTTAATTTCAAATGCATTTAGTTATACTTATGTTAACTTTATGAACCAAATACAAAGACATTGGACATTCAAATACAATAACATTCTAATCCTATAGTAATTAGCTGAAATCAATCATTTCTGAAATCAATAATTCAGCTAACTTGTATTCCAATATTAACCTGAAGGCCGCATTAAGTGCCGCAGATCTACAAGCTCATAACGCCGTTGTGAGCTTGTAGATCTGCTGTTTTCACTAGTTTGGGTCCCCCGGGCCAACATATAATTTATGTTTGGGTCACGGCTAGATTTGATGTATCACCACCAATAATACGTATCCTTGTGTGGTTAAATGAGAAATTATGTGAGATTGTGAGATTGTGCATTACATTCACCCGTTCACACATTCATGCACTGATGGCGGCGGAAACCATGCAAGGCACCAACCAGCACATCAGGAGCAATTAGGGGTTCAGTGTCTTGCTCAAGGACACTTTGACACAAACTCTGGGGGAGCCCGGGATCGAACTGGCAACCTTGCGGTTACCATCCGGCCACTCTACCTCTGAACCACCGCCGCCCCTACATGCGTTCTGCTCCATGTGCCCCCCAAAAAATGTACTAATAAACACAGTGAAGCAGCTTTCTGCTTCTACGGGCCGACGGCGTGGAACAAACTCCCACTATACCCTTCTACAGGCGGGTCCAGTATGTAGTTCAGACTAGTCTAATCAGACTAGAGTCACTAGACAAACGACAACCCACCTCAAACCCTAAACTAACCATAACCGCAAAGCACGGGAGCAGCGCAATGAGCGCATGTCCGACATGTGGACGCATGTCGGACTAATGCTCCGTCGGGCAATAAAATAAAAAAAAAGCACAGCTCAAGACTATATATATATTGCTTACGGCCACATAGTGGTCCTGGTCTAGTGTGCTTATTATGTCCACAGTCTACTTACTTGTTGTTTACTTGTGTTTATTGTTGTTCTGTCTGTCCAGCTTGATTTATGTGTCACACTATGCTGCTGTAGCGCTTCAATTTCCCTTCGAGGATGAATAAAGTATATCTCATCTCATTATAGTCTACTTCTATATTATTGCTTTTGGTTGAGCTTTTAAAATCCTTGTTTAGTTATTCATGTCCTCACTGTATTTTTCTCCATTGGTCTGTAAAGCACTTTGAGCTGCATTTCATGTCATGAAAGGTGCTATACAACACACATACACACACCCATACTGGACACCCTTTGTAATGTCAAAAGCAATAAATACATGTATTAAAATAAATAAGAAGTACCTGTATTTAAGTGCAGTACTTAAGTAAAAGTACTTAGTTACGTTCCACCACTGTTCAGTCAGAATTGAGAAGATCCAAGACAACTTAATTTTTTCTGAATGGACACTTTATTCAGGCTTGATGATTTGTCCTAGAATAAAGATAAAGCAAGATCAAATATATTTTTTAAACTTTTTAGAACCATTACAGATTTGTTATGCCCACTACAGCTGTGGTCTACACAAGATAATTGGATTTTTCATTATAATATTTTTTTGCTTTTTAAGATTTCACGTCATTTTTGCTCCTTTAATAGTGTCGATACATTAATATTTATTTATTTATTCTGGGTTAAATTCTGACATGCCTCTCTCTATCGCAGCAAAACACCTTTCCAAGACGGTTATAGTTCATTCAGTAAAACAAAAGGGAAAAAAAAGAATCCTCAATGTTTTAATAATCCTTCTGACGTCGATCGAAGCTTCTAGCCCTAAAAACGAGCCAAATCAGAAGCTGCGAACACAGGGACCGTGCACGCGCGCATGTGTGTGTGTGCGCGCGTGCGTGTTTGAGCTCAAGCACGTCATGGCATTGAAGGGTAGCAGATCTACATGCTCTCAACATGTCATGCTGCAATGCGTTGTGGGCTTGAAGATCAGCTATTTTGATTAAAAAGAAAAAAATTGAAATTATAAACTAGATTTTTCAAATATTCAACCTTTTGGGTCAGCGCCATAGACTGTAAAAAGGTCAGCGCCCTACTTAGTTTGTACAGATTCAGAGTTAAAATAACACTGTTAATTATTATTTTAATTAATTAATTTTAAACAGTTTTTATCGCACAACCAGTTCATGCTTCCTGAGTCAAAGATGCAACTCTGCGTGGCTTCGCTAGCGACTCTCAAATTAAGCCCCCCCGCCCCCGTCGTGGTGCGGAGCATAAATTAGGCTCTTATTTAAATATAGCTCCTCGCGCCTGCCCCTCTCCCTCGGGTCCTGCACTGATTGGAGAGAGCCGTATGGGCGTGTCGTGTCGGGAGGACCAAAATTGCTTTGACCGAACCGTGATTTTTTCCCCCCCTACGTTCACTAGCACAGTAGCCTATACGAGAGGAGAGAGAGGCAGGATAGCCTAAGATTTAAGCCAAATTCCAATAGCCAAAATCTTGGCCACTCACTCGCTCACTCACACTGGGTCACTCCAGCATGGCAAATTATGGTGACCTGCCGAAATATGTGACCATCTTGTGGACCTCACACAACTTATTACATGGAGGTCTTTAAATACGTGGACTGCAGGTTGAACTCTGCTAATGAAACAAACTGCAATGATTTATGTTCGGGCACTGACATTATGTGATTATCGATGATCTATTCTACACGATTGTGACATATTTCAGCAGGTCTCGAGTGGCCGAGATTTGGGGTATTGGAATTTGGCTTTAGACTCTCGTAGATGTATTTAACGATTCTGACATTTTCAATCTAAGTTAGAGTCTAAGCCTTCATTACCCATGGGTCTTCGAATTCTCCCTCCCGGACCTAGAATTGCTCCAAAAAAGTGTTTTGATCCACTCTGTCTCGGATATTCGGAATCTGTCATTCATCTTGGTCATCTGTCCTCCATTGTAACTGCTCACAACGTGTAGATGTAGATCAGCTAGTTGAACTATTTTTCTAATGATTTTCAAAATAGTAAAACAAATGGCTAATTAGTTTAGGGATAAGGGATAAGGGTGGCACAAGATGGAGCCCCGGCCTAGCGTCAAAATCTTCCGTTCCGCCCCCTTTTATGACGACGCCAGGCCCAGGAAATAATTCCCAATGCATTTTCCCCATAGACATTTCAAAAAGTATTTATTTCAAGAACTTTTAAGCGTCGTACGAAGCCAACTCTTGTCGTGACAAATCACACAATATTTTGGACCAAACAAATAATTACAAAGAAGTGTTGTAACCTGCCGTCTTTTTCTTCTTTCTACTTAACTGTTCGGCCCAAAACATTGTGTATATTGTCATGATTTGTCACGACAAGAGTTGGCTTTGTCCGTGGTGTAAACGTCTTTGAATAAATACTTTTTGAAAAGTCTATGAGGAAAATTAACAGGGAATTATTTTCCGGGTCTCTCGAGGAGGTGGTTATGGATCCTACGAGATTTCACTGGCCAGGTAGAAAAGCAAGGAAGTAATACTGGTCTCTAAACCTCCCCCTGGCCAACCGGGGCTCCTGATGGAGGGGAAAGGAACTGGTCGGAATAACATGTCCCTTCCACGCACTACGTCCGAAACTCTCCAGTGTCAGGTGAAAAGAAGCAGCTTGGACTCCTCATGCATAGAAGGAAGCATGAGGTCAGTCCGCTGCCCCCCCCAGGTTGGCAGAGGAAGTGTGTAGCGCCAAGGATTACATTAGATAATTGGCACTGGGTGAAAAAAAACTGGGTGAAAAAAATCGTGGGATAAAAAATATAAGAAAAAAAAAGAAAAGCAAGGAAAAAATCAAACAAACAGAAACAAAACCCATCTTGAGGGATAAATATCCTGGGGGTGGGTGGGGGAAAGGTAGTGAATCAGACACACATTAGGGACTTGTGACGAGCTTGTACATCTGATATTTTTGAGTGGTGCAACCACTCCTACAACCAGCAATGTCCGTGTACCTGTGTGAGCACGAGTGGTGTGCGCATGTGTGAAATTGGAACGAGAGAAGTATGTGACATGGCTGCCACCTGCTGGACGCAAATCCAACTTCTGACTGTCTAGGTTCGCTAAAGAAGGAAAGGCCAAGCCAAAATAATAATGAAAAAA
Organism: Protomyctophum parallelum; assembly: GCF_964188405.1. Taxonomy (NCBI): domain Eukaryota; kingdom Metazoa; phylum Chordata; class Actinopteri; order Myctophiformes; family Myctophidae; genus Protomyctophum; species Protomyctophum parallelum. The sequence goes on along the minus strand of NC_139705.1, from coordinate 29,006,339 downwards.
TAGTTCTCAGCGACGCGGATTGATATCCATAATAAAGCTAATCTGACGGAGCAGAGAGAGAGAGAGAGAGGAGAGGGTGAGAGAGGGAAGTTGCACCACTCGGTTCACACAGGTGTGATTTTTTTGAAAATCGTGAAAATGTGGCACAAACTTTGAATATATATTCTTTCAGAGCAAACATTTTTAGCTCAAATCTCTGCTTCTGGGGGGTCCCTGGAACAACATATTTTGAGATGGGGTTCGGCGGCCAAATACATATCATTCTGGGGCTCCATGACATGAAATAGTTTGTTTGAGAACCACTGCTATAGAAACATGAGGTTTTTCAGACATTACATTTTGTAAAATCGTTCCTCAGGTCTAAATGGGTTAAGATGTGGCTCAGGGAAGTGATGATTTCACAATGGATCCGTATGGTTACATTTAACTTTGAAAGTTACACACATATAAACTGAACATGAGCAAAACGTGGAGCGTCGATGATTTCACTCTCCAGATTTCGGTGTGGTTAGAGAGCCGAGAGATTCTATAGAGATTCTATAGAACATGAATAAAATGTATATGAACTTAGATTAGCCTTTAAAACAAAAAAAAAACACCACAAATCTGTCCAAACTCGACAGTACAGGTGTGTAAAAATAGTCTTACAATTCAAATATTTCAAATTGAAAGGGTCAATGTGGTGTCATCATGATGCATGTAGCTACGCTGGGTATTTAACATAGATATCACACACACACACACACACACACACACACACACACACACACACACACACACACACACACACACACACACACACACACACACACACCCCCCTATGTAGGAGAACAGCATCACTATTGACGTAACAAACAAACCGAGGAGAAACAGAGAGAACCCACTGATCATAACAACCACTCGAATATTCTGGGAGTGGGGTTGGGGGTAAAAATAGCCGATCTACAAGCTCACAACACGTCACAAATGTGGATGAGCTATTTTTGACGACGATATTTTGGTGTGGACGGGAAAGAAGTCTGTCCAAATACAGTTGTGCACTCGGCTCTCGTTTGTTTCATACCAGGAATATCGGTTGCAAGTGGTTAAAGGAGCATTCATTGATTTGGGTGATTTGGAAACCCCCCCCCCCCCCCCCCCCCCATCTTGTTGTGGGGGGGGGGGGGGGGGGGCACGCGACAGGCCAACAGCACCAAGGCCCGTCCCTGCTCGATCATGATTGGCGGAAGGCTGGGCCACCTATTGCCAAAAACGAAACCTAAGGTTTTCTGACCCCCAGGGGTCAACTGGGGACAGGGAGGAACTCCTTATAATCGGCACACTCTATAGTAGGGAGGATTATCACAACAAAACAAACATAAGGTGATATTTGAATTAAGTGAAATCACTGAATATACTTTGATGGATGGAGTGCCGTGATTGTTTTCCACCCTAAAACATGGATCATCAGGTATTCTGATTAGGCTATATAAAGGAAGATTTTTTTTAAGTGTATACAGTATTAGTTAAGATGATGTTTGTATGTGGACACACCCACCATATAATTAACACAATGAGGATTTCTTTCAAAGTAGGAGCTCGGGGTGTCGGGCAGATATGGCCAACCTCCCCCCAAAACCCTAAATACAAAGGGAATACATATCATTGCACATAACAACCACACCACGGGGTCTACTGAAGTATACTGTCACCTCATGAACACATGAAAAACTGGGGAAAAAATACAAAAAGATCACAGCACTCCCATCTTTAAACGTGCTATACAGTCAAAAAGTGTTCCGTTGTGGTTCTGAGAAACGACGTTCTCAAAGCCAGAACAACCGAGAGGCGACCGGAACGGCCACTGGAAATAAACATTAAAAAATATATATGTAATTGGCCCGCCGAGCCCCATCTGAAAACATTCGCTCTGAAAGAATATATTCAAACATTTGGGCCATATTTTCACGACTTTTCAAAAATAGCAGGGCTACAGGCTACAGGCACTGAGTGCCGCACTATGATAGTGTAAATCTGCTATTTTTCAACAGCTAAAGTACAACAAAATGCTTAAAACACTAAAAGGGGTTCCCGCCCAAAATGGGTTAATGACGTTTAGAAGATTTAGAACACTTTCCTGGGAGTCTTTATGTGTGTAATATGTGGTTTTAGATATTTTAGATTTTAGCAGTGAGCCCAGTGTCTCTGATGTCATGGACACTGGGCTCACTTCCTTCCTGGACTACAATTCCCATAATGCTTTGGTGTACTGCTCCTCCTTGTGGATAGGGGAAGGGCTGTCTTACAACCTGAGACAACTTGTAGTCCAGGAAGTAAGTGAGCCCAGTGTCCATGACATCAGAGACACTGGGCTCACTGCTAAAATCTAAAATATCTAAAACCACATGGCAGGCATTTAGTCCAACACATCAACGGCTGGTTAGGAGTGGACCAGTGTCGTTTTGGTCGACTAAAGAGTATGACGAAACATGTTCGTCAACTACCTTTTTTCACAGACAAAAACTAAATGGAAACTAAATTAAAACTAAGCTATGATGACTGAAAATATCACTAAATATACTGGTATTTTGTCGACAAATAAATAAAAACTAGTCTAAAATGTGAGACTTTAGTGGACAAGATATCCAGTAGAAGTCATTTTACACTTGGTTGCATGCTGAAAATAGCCGATCTACAAGCTCGCGACGCGTTGAGCGTAGTCATTACGACAGCATCAAGGTCCGCCAAAATACATTTTTATCGACTAAAACACACTAAAACATTCCAGGTGACTAAAATGTGACTATAAAACTAAATGAAAACTATTCAAGAGACAGACTAAAACTAAAATCAAAATTTGCTGCCAAAAACACTTGTTAGGACTCACCCATCTGTGGCTTCCCTGTGAGGTTAGGGTTTGGTCGGACTACTGCCTGTCGGACAGTTGTTTTTGGCAGCAACATTTTGATAGTTTTAGTCAGTCTTTTGAATAGCTTTAATTTAGTTTTAGTCACCTGGAATGTTTTCGTGTTAGTCTAGTTTTAGTAGACTAAATATCCTAAGATTTTAGTCGATTAAATCTAGTTGATTTAGTCGACTAAAATGTATTTTGCTGTCGTAATGGCTGGTTTTACACTTGCTGAAAAATATCAGTATGATATAATATGGAAGTATATTTAGTCTTATTTAAGGGTAGTTTCCATTTGGTTTTCATCAGTCGACCACCTTTTTTGGTGGTCGACGAAGTTCTTCGTCTTAGTTTTAGTCAACAAAATCAACACTGGAAGTGACTTCATGTCTTGTTTCAATGCTTTCTATTCCACATTATATTACCTGAAATCACTTTCCTTTGTACTGAATGAAATCAATGGTTTCACCCTGGGGACAAAAAAACGGATTGTTTTTCTCTTTTCTTTTAAAGCAAACCAACCACCAAAAAACACACAGAAACCAAAACGTGTCATTCTTATTTTTTTTTCTCTTGATAGTGAATCAGTTACATTAATTTTCGGTTATACATTTTACTTACTTTTTTTTATTTTTTAGGCTTTCTCCATGACTATAGGCTCCTACGTTAAAGCTTAGCAATACGAAGGACGTGATGATAAACCTTTAGCAAAAAAACAGAACAAAAAACAAATTTCAGAGAGATAAAAACTAAAACAAAAAGAGGATTAACTTTAGCCTCTCTTTATGCTCCGACGTCGGTATGTCGTGTGTGGAGAACAGCCGATCTACAAGCTCACAAAACAGAGCCATAGTCTACTAGCCAGCCCATAGAGGCCCATGTTGAGTTCACCAAGGATTTACGTTTGAAATGTTGAGTATGGGTCCCCAGCATGTAGAAACTGCCGGATGCTAACTTGCATTATGTTGAGCAATTTTCATAATTGGCATAATGTGACCATACCATTTAACAACCTATAGAAGGCAAAATATTCAAAATGTCATCATGCTTTATGTAGCATGTGACATGTCAAACTAGGGAGTTTTGATGATGCTGAATCCATTCCGAGCATTAGTTTTGCAAACAAAAAAAAAACGGCAAATGTGATGATGTCAGCACAAGTGGGCATGGCCGTTTTAAGCCGAATGAGTGTTGTTTTTTTGGTTTTATGCCAATTATGAAAATTTAACATTACACAATTGAACAGATCTCTGCTCTCGGGAGGAAACCTCATAACTCCAAAATGTTAATTTTTCAGGAAATAAAGAAAACCATATATTTTTAAAACAAAGCAATACAGCCTCATTAAAGTTGGTGTTGTGACTTTATTTATTCAATTACTTCCATGAGAGGGGGAGAGGTGGAGGAGTTGCTTTAGCAGATATTTTGAGGGTCAATGGAGTTAAGAGGTTTTGTCCAAAGCACTTTTTACTACTTTCCATTGGTTCAATATTTTCGAAACAAGGACGTAAATGGTGTTCAATAACACTGATTTATGCAACAACAAAAAAAAATCAAAAACCTCAAAAATGGAGTTATGAGGTTTCCTCCCGACAGCAACGAAATATGCAAGTTATCACCTGGCAGTTTCTACATGCTGGGGACTCATACTCAACATTTCTAACATAAAACATTGATGTCCGGGTTCACAATCTGGCAAGAGGACTAATACAGTAAGACAGAGTTTACGACAACTCCGTTCATTTCATGGGGCTTCAGTCCAATGGCAGCTCTTCTACATAAAGACATCTATTGGCGAATAGTGACAAAGAACCTGAACCCGGAAGTTTACGGAATGCATTGGAGTCTATGGGCTTTACAGTGACATGAACCAAATTGACCAGGCTGTTTTCTGCCCCCTCAATGTCGTAACTCTAGTCTTAACTCCATGGCTGTGCTCACGGCGACACGTCGCGTCCGCATAACGCGCCGTCGCGACAAAGCTCGCAGGGCGGCGGAAATCTCCCCCCCCCCCCCCCCCCCCCCCCCCGACACACGCGCCGACACATGTTGAGCAACGAAAGCATAAATGGGGGCTTTTTTAAGACAGAAAGATGGTGAATGGACAAAAAAAGTGTGATTTCCCCCCCCCACTCCCCCCGTTTCTGGAAACTAAAAAGCAAAAACTATTAATTCAAAACGTAGCAGTTATTACAACATCATTTCATTACTCTGATTATTATTATTATAAAACAATTTAAAATGGGTGGATGATGCAATGACGACATGAATTATTTCTCTCAGACTGGATTGTGGAAAAAAAAGAGACACCCAACAGAATTCTTCCATGATCGATGAAACAACGTACTAACAAAAAAAAAACATTTCAGAGAAAGACGTTTTACGACAACCGATCTGATGAAACCGAAGCAGGAGAGAGAGAGAGCCACTTCACCCCTTTTTGAAACCAGATCTAATTTTAATTATGTTTGGGAGACAAGAAACATTTTCCTGGGGGTTTTTATGTGGGTAATATGTGGTTTTTTTTAAATATATTTGAGTGTTTCATGGACACTGGGCTCGCTTACTTCCTGGACTACATGCTGGGCGCGTTCGGAAATAGCGCACTATGCAATGCAAACTAATAGGCGAGTGCGCTCCCGGTGCGCATTTCCGAACACACCAGCCGTCTCAGAAAGACAGCCCTGCATTAAAGCATTATGGGAATTGTAGTCCAGGAAGGACGTGAACCCAGTGTCCATGACATCATGGACACTTTGAAATACTAAACATCTCTAAAAACACACATATTACCCAAATAAAAACCCTTAGGAAAGTGTTTCCAGTCTCCCAAACATCATTAAAATAAAGATCTGGTTTGCAAAAGGGGTGAAATGGCCCTATAGAAGAGAGGGCTTGTTGTTTGTGAGGGATGTTCATAAAATCAAATAGTACAATTTGTTGATTAGTTTGTTTGTTTGTAAATGTTTTGTTTGTTTGTTTTTAAAGTAGCTCTGGTGGTCGTTCGTTGGGTCGTTTCCATCCCCAGATGGGCCGCGCCTGATGTGCAAGAATTCCTCCGCTTTCGAAAAAAACCCACAAACAACGTCGTCTGTCTCCCGAGTCCTTGTCGTGCGACGGCACACGCTTTTATCCCTGATTTCTCCAGCACTGTCACTGTTAGAATATAGAGCGGTTCTTTTTGTTTTTTATTTATTCGTTTGTTTGAAGGAGAAGAAGTCATCGATAGAACTAGGAAAACCAAACAAAACAAAAACAAAAACCATTAAGGCTCCAGAAAGAACAGGTTCTTTTTTTTCCTGAAATGATGAAAATTGTCAGTAGTAGTAGTAGTATAAGCCAAAAAATAGAGATTTTTGTTGATCTTGAATGAAAAATAGATAAACCATTGAAGTCTTATTATTATTCCGCAGTTCTTCCAAGTTCATTGCCTTATTTCTTCTTCTTTTTTTCTCGTGTGTCGGGGGAGGGGGGGGGGTGCGGGAGAATCCTCCAAAGACCAAACCCTGTTGGCACTGTCATAATAATAATAATCTTCTGGAAAAGCATGGCAATGTCGCCCCCCAGTGGTCAAACGGGGGCAGGACAACGTTTTTTTTAAGTTCCTGATTGTACTGAAATATAAAGTGGCAGATTTCTTTTTTCCTTCTTCTTTAATGTCTTTCCTCCCATTGGTGCAGTCAGTCAAACCCTGATTCGTTTGGAGAGGAGGGGCGGGGCATAGGGGCGGTCTGAGGGGTACTGAACTTAACCCATTTTAGGACAAAAAAAAATTAAGTCTTCTAAATCCTAAAGGTTTTCTGAAAAACCTATGTTTCTATGTCAGTGGTGCTCAAACCTTTTTCCATGTCAAGGACCCCCAGAATTATCTGCATTTTGCCGCGGACCCCCCCCCCCCCCCCCCATCTGAAAATATGTTGTTCCAGGGACCGAACCTCCCCCAGAAGCAAAGATTTGAGTTAAAAACATTCGCTGTGAAAGAATATATATATTCAAAGATTTGCGCCAACATTTTCAACGATTTTTCAAAAAAGCAAAAAAATAAGCAGATATACAAGTTCGTAGCACGGCACTCGGGGGACGCGCTACGAGCTTTGTAGATCTGCAATTTTTTCAATAGCTAAAGTATAACATAATGCTTTAAAACACCTGAATGGGTTAAAACAGTGTTGGTTGTTGGAGTCTACGGGAAAAAAAATACGTGAGCGTTGTTATCCCTGAAGTGAGGTGGTGGTGGTGGGGGGGGGGGGGAACACGTAGAAGGGCAAGAAAAAAAGAAAGCACGAAGAAGTCTGGACAACGACGACGACGACGATGATGAGAGATTTTTTCACCAGGATTAAATAGGAAATGAAAAATAACAAAAAAAGGGCTTGGTTGGTTGGTTGGTTATTATTCATATTTCTTTTTCCGTCTCTCTTGTTTTGTATTTTCTTTAAATCAAAAGTTCTAGTGTGACTGTGGTGTAACTGTTGTTGTTGATCAAAGCCAAGGGGATAATAAATGTCTTCTTTATTGTTTATTCCTGTTTTGGCGCTCCTGTAAAAAAAAGTGAGAAGACAACAGGTGAATATTAATTAAGACAATGCACACAATTTACAATGTAGGCATTTAGCAGAAGGCTCTTAACCCATTTAGACCTGACGTCGAAATTAAAAAGAAACTTTTTAAAATGTATTTTTTTCTGAAAAACCTCATGTTTCTGTGTCAGTGGTTCTCAATATTTCATGTCAAGGACCCCAAAAATTATATATAATATGCTGCCGAACCCCATCTGAAAATATGTTGTTCCAGGGACCCCACCAGAAGCAAAGATTTGAGTTAAAAACTGAAACTCTGAAAGTATTTATATTCAAAGATTTGAATTTTCACGAATTAAAATAAATAGCAGATCTACAAGCTCATAGCATGGCACTTGGCACTTTTTCAATAGCTAAAGCATAACATAATGCTTAAAACACCAAAAGAGGTTCCCGCCCCAAAATGGGTTAACTCTTATGGCTCCATTTTCGTCACCGCTAAACCCCTTATCCCTAAACGTCTTTGCCTTTTTTACTATTTTGAGAAACATTTTTGAATAGTTCAACTAGCCAATCTACATTGACACGTTGTGAGCTTGTAGACTGGCCATATTAACTATTCAAAATATGTTTAGCAAAATAGTAAAACAAAAAAACGCAAAGAAATGTAGGGATAAGGGGTTTAGCAGTGACGAAAATGGAGCCCTTATTGATAAATTATGATAAAATTCACGGCAGCATTTTTCCCTGTTCAGCTCTTATTTTGAAGAGCCAAAAATCTAGACGGGATGTTATGATCTTATGTTGGGGTGTGTGACGATGCTACATCGTTCCATGTTTGCCGCGGGTGCTGCTTTAACATGATGCAGTAGGATCGCATTGTCGGCTCTGGGCCGTGGAATAAACCTTGTTTTGACCAGAAATGCCATCATGGACAAGGAATAGGAGATACAGGCGGTGGAAAGAAACAGATAGAATGGGCGATTATGGCCACGATGATCTTAATGGTGCGATCCTGTGTTATTGACAACACCAGCTATAGCAACCCAACGCCAACGTGAGTAGCATTATGACTTGATCAATCGAAAGCAGTATAAAAGCCCAATTGCCATATAGGGCTACGGCAATGGCGATAAGCGTAACATTGATTAATTGCCTTTAATTGACGTAGAATAATGGCAATGGCGCGAAGTGGGTTAATCCAGAGTAGTCAGAGTAGTAGGTGAGTTGAGTTCAGAAATGCTAGTGTTATAAACCCTGGAAAACGTATAGGCTACGGTTCTGGCAGGCTGCACGACTCATTTAATCCTACGGTTACTACGGTTCTGGCAGGCTGCACGACTCATTTAATCCTACGGTTACTACGGTTCTGGCAGGCTGCACGACTCATTTAATCCTACGGTTACTACGGTTCTGGCAGGCTGCACGACTCATTTAATCCTACGGTTACTACAGGCTCCGTGTTTACACAACGGTAAAGTTCCATCAATTGCTTTAAAAATAAACAGTCATATAAGACGCAGTGATGATGAGTTCTGTAAGGTTCACCAGATAGAAATGCCAAAGCAGAATGATGAACTGCATCCAAGGGCTTGGGGACAGAAGGAGCAGCTTTTCCATAGATGACATCTCCATAGTCCAACACAGAAAGAAAGACCGCTTAAATAACCCTTTTCCTACATGGAGTTGGGAAACTAGCTCTGTATATCATCATATTATATCATCATTATATCATATTATAGACAAGATTGTCTATATTCTATAATATGGAATTTAAATGTAAATTTGTCATCAAGCCATATTCCATGGTACTTGTATTCAGCAACCCTTTCTATGTTAGATCCATTCAAGGAAGTAATAATATCTCTGAGTGTGCAAATGTGTACATTCTCAAGGTCCAGAGTGTGCAGAACGGAACCAAATGGACCCATAAGGGTCCATTTGGTTCCGTTCCGCACACTCTCAGGGAATGCACACGCATATTAAGACACACCAACGGACAGACATGCGGAAACGACGGTCGGACATGCGGTCGAACATGCGCTGCTCCCGTGCCTGTGGTTAGGGTTCGGTTAGGCAGTTGTTTTTGTCGACTAAAACTAAGACGAAAAATGTTCGTCGACTACCGTACCTTTTTTCACTGACAAAAACTAAAATAGAAACTAAATGAAAACTAAGCTATGATGACTAAAACGAAGACTAAATATAAAAAAAAAGGTCTGGTCACACATTAGGGTTTGAGGTATAGGTTGGTATAGGTTAGGTTAGGATTAGTTTAGGGTTTGAGGTATAGGTTGGTATAGGTTAGGTTAGGATTAGTTTAGGGTTTGAGGTATAGGTTGTCGGTCTAATGACAGTCGGACCAACAGTATGTCTAAACTAAAGCCTGCACTCTCAGAGTTACAGACCTGTAATGTATGACCATGATCAATAAACATTGTTTAACACATTGCTTTAAATATAGCTATAGAACCATAATTTATACGGAATGCTCAAAAACACTGAAGTTAGTGAAGAAAAAGGCTAATTTACCTGATCCAACCGAGAGCGGGTCGGGATGGGGGCAGGCTCGAAGGTCTGTCGACGGGACGGGACAGGGCAGAAAGACACAATAATAAGAGACCACTCAGATTCTTCACTTCAAAAGACCCCTCCCCCAGTTTACCATTGCATTAGGGCCACAGAGTCCCACCCACAACTCTGAGAGTGTGCATTTGTACGCGCACATATTTCTATGTCAGTCGTTCTCAAACATTTTCATGTCAAGGACCCCCAATATTATATGTAATTGTCCGTCATTGATGAAGCTATGATGACTAAAACTAGATATATATACTGACAAATTCGTTGACGAATAAAAACTAGACTAAAATGTTACGAAGGGACTAGTGGACAAGAGATCCAGTCATTTTTTCACTAGGTTGCATGCTGAAAATAGCTGATCAACATTTGTTGTGAATCCCCCGTTGATGATGTCACTGGTAGGCGGGTTTTTAACAGAGTGAGTAGACACAAATCAGCTTCAAATAATCGGATATTGAATATCAGTCATAATTTCATGACATGATTGCGTCCTCTCTCAATTTAGTGAGTCTTAAGGCTCTGATTCATAGTCTGGATTTTCACTGACAAACTAAATGGATATTAAATGAAAACTAAGCTACGATGACTAAGACTAAATTGGATAACTAAAAAAGGGACTAGTGGACAAGAGTATGTCATCTTACACTTATAAACTAAATAAACTGTAGATTTAGTCGACCAAAACTAGACTAACACTAACATTCCAGGTGACTAAAACTAAATGAAAGTTTTATTCCAAAAAGACTAAAATTTGCAAACATTTGTTGCAAAACCCCCCCCCCAAACAACCCACCTTGCGTACTTCGTCCTCCTCCTCCTGCCTCTTCTCGTAGTGGGAGAAGTCGTCGAAGATGGACGTGGTGTGCTTGTAGGCGGCGATGATCTTCAGCACCAGCTTGGCCTTCTCCAGCGGCACCTCCTGCGTGTCCCGCGAGTTGGTCACCGGCTTGTTGTCGTTGTTCTCCAGGCGGATGTGCCGCAGCTGGCTGTTGGGCACGTCCTTGACGAAGAGCCACGCCACGTCGAACTTGCCCTTCCACTTGTCCTGCGCCCAGACGCCGGCGCTGGCGCCGTAGTCCACCGGCGAGCGCATCTCCGCCACGCCGCAGAAGTGGCCCGAGCCGTTGACGGAGAAGAGCAGGTAGACGGGACCCTTGGCGGCCAGCGAGCGGAAGGCCTGGTCGAGGCGCTTGTTGCCGTGCTCCGTGCTGCACCAGATGGAGTACTTGATGGAGCGGTGGATGTCGTCCTCGCTGTACGACTTGATGATGAACACACGGCCGTTCTTCAGGTTCCACTCAAACTCCTGGTGGGAGGGGGGGGGGGGGGGGGGGGGGGAGGCAAAACAATTATCCATTAACCCATTTAGACCCCGAGGACGTTTCTACAAAATGCCTTCTAAATCCTGACAGTTTTCTGAAGTGGTTCTCAAACTATTTCATGTCAAAGGACCCCTAGAATTATCTGCATTTGGCCGCCGAACCCCATCTGAAAATATGTTGTTCCAGGCGCTATGAGCTTGTAGATCGGCAATTTTCATCAAGTGTAAAATCAGTCATTGCGGCGACGCCATCAAGGCCCACCAAAATACATTTTAGTCGACTAAAACTAGACCACCACTAAAACATTCCAGGTGACTAAAATGTAACTAAAACTAAATTAAAACTATTCAAGAGACTATGACAAAACTAAAAAAATATATTTGCTTGCTCCATGCGCTACCCGCCCCTCTAGACCAGAAAGCACGCTGGCTGGGCCAGGCTACCCGCCCTTCTAGACCAGAAAGCACACTGGCTGGGCCAGGCTACCCGCCCTTCTAGACCAGAAAGCACACTGGCTGGGACAGGCTACCCGCCCCTCTAGACCAGAAAGCACACTGGCTGGGCCAGGCTACCCGCCCCTCTAGACCAGAAAGCACGCTGGCTGGGCCAGGCTACCCAGCCCGCCCCTCTAGACCAGAAAGCACGCTGGCTTGGCCATGCTACCCGGCCCGCACCTCTAGACCAGAAAGCACGCTGGCTGGGCCAGGCTACCCGGCCCGCACCTCTAGACCAGAAAGCACGCTGGCTGGGCCAGGCTAGCCTCTCAGACCCAAAACTAAAGAATATTTGGTTGTCGTCGGATAGGATTTTGTCCACAATTCCATGCTGTATTGATGTTGGTACCATTTAGGAGAGATAACAGGCAAACGATCAAAAATAACAATTCTTCTACTTCTACTATATTTGTGTAGACTTCTTGTAAATTAAGTAATGCAAACTCCTTGTGAGGTACATGGAACAAAGCAAGATACAATCTCAAGAAAGAAAATGTAAAGCGACAAAAAGAAAATCAACCAGGTGCTCGATGAAGATGCAACAATTATAATGTAAAGTAGGGCTGGTAAGGATCGGTGGGACTGGAATACTAAAGAATAGGCGGCAATCCGAGCACTCAAAAAGAGACAGAGTGCCACAATCTTTGTATTTTTCCAGTTTTGCATGTGTCTATGAGGTGACAGCACTTCATTAGACACCCTGGAGTGGCTTTTATGTGCAATGGTGTATTAACTTTGTATTTAGGGTTTCTTCCTGGAGGCTGAACCCTTGACAGTCAAACGGGCCAATGAAATAAACAGTAATATAGTGACATCACACTATCAGCCCCTCCCTCCCCTAACCCCTCCCCCTTTATCATACAACTACAGCTGTGGGTGCAGCTTCAGTTCAGGTGGATCACCACCCATCACCACCCACCAGGCAAACCAGGCATACTTAATGAACTGGTGGGCGTGTCCACATATTTTAACAAAGACTGTACACTTTTTTGAAAAGATTATACATCCTTATATAATAATAAGACCTGATGATCATGTTTTAGGGTGGAAAGAAATACAAAATAAGCCAACATGTTTCGACGTCAGGGCAACTTGTATAAATCATACTTGCCCTGAAGAAGATTCCTTTTGAGTTGAACACATGTTGGCTTATTTTAAATAAGCCAACATGTTTTCTAAATAAAGTACATTTGTGACCAGATTTGACTCGGAGCCTGCCACTGCGCAACCTCCAGCTTTTCACCAGAGGAGAAAAACTCCAAAATGAGTCAATAGCACGTGCAGGCAGACGACATGTACATATGAAATAAGTGCTTAAACATGTAGCTAGGTGTAATGTTAGAGTCCACAGAAGTGAACCTTTCAAGCCTGTTTTCTCAACTCGCTGTTTTCTGCAAGACATTACTCTATAAGCCACATCTACAAAACTGGTGGGTCAAACTGAACAACCAATGTCAATTTGAAGCTAAGATTCCCTGACAACAAAAACTTTAAAAAATCCAATGACAGTCCCTCAGTCAAATTTGTCCACATTTATTTTTATCCCGGTGGTGAGCAGCATGCTTTCACAGACGACACGCTTGGTTATGGAATCCAAAGGACTGAAATCCGTCTGTGGCGACTGAGAACCATGGGGGGTAGGGAGGCAAACATTATCAGTCATGTAAGAGATATATCGTAAATCGGTTCAAATCGATTCAAACTGGTGACAATTTAAATCGCTATTGGAATTAGTATACAAACAACAGAGAGCACATAAAAAAGCTGTCAAGACAGCAAATGACCCCTCTCATCCACTCTGCAGGGAGTTAGCAAATGACCCCTCTCATCCACTCTGCAGGGAGTTAGCAAATGACCCCTCTCATCCACTCTGCAGGGAGTTCCAACTACTTCCCTCTGGTAGATACCAAAAGCTAACCGTAAACATCTTTCCTTCATTGCTAATGCCATTAAGGCACTAAATTATACCATGCATCACTAGATTTGTTTTTCTAATGTATTTGTCACTGTTGTCCTGCATTTTTGCCATGCAAATAATTGTGTAAGTGTTGTTACTGTTCTCGTTGCAGTTTGTTTGTTTACTGTTGTTGAGACTGAAGACAAATTTCCACACGTGGCCAATAAATAAAACTAACTAACTAACTGAAAACAGAGAAGAAAATACAGGACCTTTGTAAGAAAATGGACAGTTATGGGGGTCCCTGGTGTATCTTTTCAAATTGGGCTATGCGGACTGAGTAGTGTCAATTTGGGGGTCCTTGACATGAAAATGTTTGGGAACCACTGGCATATACACAACTATATAATTAACATCCCATACCTTGGGGTTGTAGCTGTGGTCGATGTAGATAACTATAATAATGAATGGTTACCATCCCATACCTTGGGGTTGTAGCTGTGGTTATAATTCATTACAGACGTCATGGTTACCGTCCCATACCTTGGGGTTGTAGCTGTGGTTGGCACGCAGCTTGTCCAGCACGGGGTGGGACTCCCCGCCGGGGCCCATGGGGGGTCCTCCTCCTCCCATGGGGGGTCCTCCTCCGTTTCCGGTGGCTCCTCCTCCTCCTCCCCCCACCATGCCCATCATGCTCTCCATGCCCCCCGGCTGGTAGTTGTTGTTGCGGTTGCGCGGGGCCACCCAGCGCGTCTGGGGCGGCGGCGGCTGGCTGTGGTTCTGGTACGGCTGCTGCAGTGGCTGTTGGTGAGGAGGGGGCTGGTGGTGATGCTGCTGCTGGTGGTGGTGCTGCTGGTGGTGGTGGTGGTGGGGGGGGCCCTGCAGGGCCATCTGGGGCTGCATCTGGGGGGGCTGGGCATGGGCGTGGCCCTGCTGCTGCATGGGCAGCCCGTGGGGCATGCCCAGCGCCTGCTGCTGCCCCCCGGGGCTGTTGCTGCCCCCCCCCAGCGAGCCGCTCTTGTCCCAGGTGCCAATGTTCATGTTGTGTTTGATGGGAGGCGGCGGCAGGCCCGGCATGATGCCACCGCCGGGCATCATGCCCCCGGGCTTCACCTTGGCCTTGTTGTTGTTGTTGCTGATCTGCTGGGGCTTGGCGGGCTTGGAGGCGATGGCCGCCCACGACGTGGGCTTGTTGTTGGGCATGATGGGGGGCATGCCGATGGGGGTGGCGCCGTTGTTGCCGCCGCCGAGGGGGGCCACCCCCCCCAGGTGGGTCGTCACGGCGGTGGCGGTGTGGTGGTGGTGGTGGTGGTGCCCACCGCCGCCGCCTCCCACCGCCTTGCCGGAGCCGCCGCCCTGCTGTCCCCCCACCGCGACCACGTCCCCTCCTCCTCCTCCGATCTTCAGGCCCACCATGCCCTGGTCCAGGCTGTTCATGCCGGGCGCCTTGTTGACCAGTGTGTCGCTGGCGCCGTGGAAGCCCGTCTGCCCGTCGGGGGGCAGCAGCGTGCCCCCCAGGGAGCTGGGCGGGTAGCTGTAGCTGCCCCCGTACGCCGCAGAGCTCTGCTGGGTCTGCTGCTGCTGCTGCTGGCCCTGCTGGGAGCCCTGCGGCGGGCCGCTGGTGGCGGCGGCGGCACCCCAGGCCGAGAAGGCCGGGTTCTCGGGGAAAAAGTTAAAGCGGTGCGCCGGCTGGTAGATGCTGCTGCCCAGGGGGCCTCCCGGCTGGCCGAACACAGTGGTGTCCGGCAGGAAGTGGTGGTCTCCATTGCTCAGGGCTCCGTAAGGGGTGAGGTAGGGGATGGGCGGGTCGCCGCCGGTGGACCAGGGAGCCTCGCTCAGCGGGTAGGGGAAGCCGATGGAGGGGGCGTAGTAGCTGGACAGGTAGGGGTCGGTCATGGACTGGTAGCTGTTGTTCTGGGAGAAAAAAAACACCACGGGATGCAGTGATGTAAATAGGGGTTTTCAATGTAATGAGTCCCAGGATGCAGGGATGGTCTTTTAGATGAGTCCCAGGGACACTTTATTAGTCCCACTTCAACGATGTTAGGAGTCATAGTTTGCCATTTTAACAAATTGCAGCATTTAACTCCCATTTAATTTTATATGGTTATAATGTGGTTATATTCATGTAGAAAACAGAAGAAGACATTATTATTATAACTAAAAGCTAAATAAACTAGAATAAAAAAACAGTACAGTAGTACAGTAGTACACCACAGGATGGAGTCGTCGAGGATGAGTAGTTTACGGGTTTGAGCTAAGAGCACGCTAATCGCTATCTGAATCGACTTAAATCACTATAATAATAATACAATGTATTTATATAGCACCTTTCATGTCATAAAATGCAGCGCAAAGTGATTTTACGGGGCAAGAAAGAGCATGCAGGGCAAACACACAAACGTAAAGTAGGCAGCATTTTACAATTTTTTACAATTTTACAATTTTACTTTTACAAAATATAAGTGGACGATTAATTGTCACGCAACTAATTGCAGTTGACGATTGAACTGTGTTTTGCATTGAACAATGAACACTATTAGTATTTCTGTTTGCCATTTAGGTTTTGTAATCACAGATTGCACAGATATGACAAATAACTTAAATATGCAAAGAAATCACTGACAGTCATAATTTCTTTTCAAAACAATGTACAAAATAGCATACATAGTTAGTCTACAAAGCTTACAAGCTTTCACGAAGTGACATGTTGTAAGCCTGTAGATCTATTTCTGCTATTTCGAAAAATGTATATGGACATATTTCAACATGGAAACAATTGATGATTGTGCAAACATAATTGCAAATGATCTCAAATAATTGCAATTAGACGATTATTAAATAATTGTGAGAGGCCTAGTCGTCGAGTTTCAAATAAAGAATGATTTAATCGTGGATGTAAACCTGCGTTTACCTGAGTTGATTGACCGGTGAGGTACGGTTCAAAGTCGTTGTCGTGGACAGTCTCTTTCTGATGCAGCGAACCATTTTGCACTGAAAGAAAAACACAACACTAAAAATCAATATATTAAAATTATAGAGGGCCTTCGTCATGATATAAGCAATAACTGAAGCTATTATAGAAAGACTGGTTGCACTATATATGGAAAGCCTTAACAATTGATTCGGTCAGCTCAAACACTGTTTAAAATATATGAACCCGAGGAAGGCAACCGCGAATGAATGTAAACAGTTATTACATACATGATTAGATTGGTTAACTTGCATATGAATACATACACATTCTCAATTTCTCACACCAGGTACTAGTTCAGAGCTAGAGTGAAAAGTGCAGCTTGTTTTGGGACCATTTCAACCAAGATAAGGACAATGGTGACTACTTGAAAATACAAGAGTAGCACAGGCAACAATTCAGAGCCAGGGACAAAAGCATGTTACTTCTGAGAAACATGGCCAACTAAAACAAAGTGGAGAGCTCTACTTCCCCACTCATGGAAATAATTAATCAATCCACTAGAAAGTGACATTAAAGCCACTATAAGCAATAATATGTCAACATTTTAATGAACTTTGTTTTGGTATTCAGACAGCCAGCAATGGGTAGAACGCTCCCAAAAAACGGACTGTGACACATCTAGGGACCGCAATCTGCATTCAAAGATGTTCCTAGAAGCTTTGTCATTGGTCGGAAAAATTGGTCGCAATGACAAAACCAATCGGGAAGTAGACCGACCAATGGCAAAGCTTCTAGGAACATCTTTGAATGCAGATTGCAGCCCCTAGATGTGTCACGGAGACAAAAATAAATGTTTGGGAGCGTTCTGCCCATTGCTGGCTGTTTGAATACCAAAAAAGGTTCATTAAAATGTTGACATTATTATTGCTTATAGCAGCTTTAACAGCCTCTGTGATCATCATCTCACTGTCCATTTCCCCAGACTGGCTACCATGCATAGATATAGCCCTATATCTTGCGCTACCCCTTACCCCTAAACGTATTTGCCATTTTTTACTATTTTAAAACATTTTAAAATAGTACAAATAGCCGATCTACAAGCTAACAATGTGTCGATGTAGAGTTGAACTATTTTTAAATGTTTTAAAATAGTAAATAAATGCCAAATAAGTTTAGGGATAAGGGGTGGCGCAAGATGGAGCCCTTAATCTAATATATCTATGCCTTTATCTGTCACATGGTGAGGGTTATATTTATATGTATATATAATATATCTATGCCTTTATCTGTCACATGGTGAGGGTTATATATGCCTGACTTTTACTTGTGAATCACACTCCAACTGACGTCCGTCACTTTGGATTCCTAAAGGCCTATTCATACTCCATTTTTAGGTGATATTAAAAGGTGACCACAACTTACGTCGTAGTTGTAGTCTTCAGTGGTCAACCTTATCGCCTAAAACAGCAGTCTGAATAATCCTTTAGGAAATCCAAAGTGACCGACATCAGTTGGTCAGCTGTGGCGAGTGTGCGCGCTACGAGCTTGTAGGTCTGCTATTTTTCAATAGCTAAAGCATAACATAATGCTAACACCAAAAGGGGTTCCCGCCCAAAATGGGTTAAGCCATTCAGGACGGGAACCCCTGGTGGTGTTTTAACCCATTTAGACCCGACGTCGAAATAAATAAAAGTCTTCTAAATCCTGACAGTTTTCTGAAATACCTATGTTTCTAGGCCCATATCACTTCAATATTTCATGTCAAGGACTCCAATAATTATATGTAATTGGCCACCGACCCCCATCTCAAAATATGTTCTTTCAGGGGCACCCCCAGAAGCAAAGATTTGAGTTAAAATCGATCGCTCTGAAAGAATTTCCAAGGTTTGAGCCCCATTTTCACGATTTTTCAAAAATAGCAGACCTTCAGTCAGAAGTCAGAAGTTCATAGCGTTTTCAACAGCTAAAGCATAACATGATGCTTTAAACACCAAAAGGGGTTCCCTCCCAGAATGGGTTAAATCTCTCGGACCGTGAGAGGCCATGCTGCCACGGGTCCCTTTGCATAGCCAGTTTGTCATCCTCCACAAATAAACTGATGGACAGCCGCCCCGCCAGGCCCTTGAAGAATGGCCTCCTAGAACCTGGAAGTGATTCAGACTACAGTAGAGCAGTGGTAACTTCTCAAACCTATTTTTGGCTCCGCTCGCCCCTGTGAATAACTTCAATCCATGACGGAATCACATTCAGACACGTCGTGCACACACTTAGGCCTCAATCACACCATTAAATGATCAAAATAAGAACATTATAATGGTGTGTTATGAAAAATATAATATGTGCCACGGACAGGTCACCATGTCTGGACCCCTGGTCACGGCACCCACTTTGGGAAACGCTGGACCAGAGCCATGCTGTCCTGTCGTCCTGCCAAGGCCTGCGAGGTCGACCTGACTCGAGACCAGGCCAGTCAGTCAATCAGTCTGTCTGTCTGTCAGCCAGCCAGTGTGCCGTTGCTCTGACAGGCCGCCGTAAGCAAAGCAAACCACAGCTCAACACGTCACGCTCCTACGATTAAGAGGCCACTGATAACGACATTATCATCCACACAGATCAGCGTCCGCTGGCAAGCTGCACGGGTCTGCGGTTTGTTCAACTGGGAGGGTGTGTGTGTGTGTTGTGTGTGCGTACATCTGAGGGGGAAGAGAGAGTGACACATTTCAAAACACCCCCCGTCCGTCTCATGTTCCAAGTCATAAATCATCAAATCGCATTTCTCTCACAGACGACAGCAGTGTGTGGGGACTCGGGATAGTCGATCAATATTATACACGGGCAGTGCTGCACCATTCTTGCTCAAATGTGAATGTCAATTTTCTTTTTCCTCCACAAGAATTGAGATCACGATTATCACAGGATAATGAAAATATTTATTTAACAATCTTAAACAACCTAAAACATGAACCTTGGTTGAAATAAATAATAACAAAGTTGTCCTTTAACAAAACACCAAATGGGACACCATTTGGTTTAACGTTACACTCTCAAAGAGTTAAAGATCTAAATAAGGGTCCATTTGGTTACCAACTCTCCATCATTTAGCTGCATGGGGACCACCTGGAACCCCCTCAAGGACCACTGGTGGAGAACCACTTGTTTAAGATGATTGCACTGCTCTTGATTTTTAAGTAAAGAAAACAATAAGACATATTTACGTTTTGATATTAAAAAAATAGAAATAAAAACAAACATTTAGCGTTGTGAACTTGTAGATCGGCTATGTTCAGCAAAGGTAAAATCAGTCATTACGACAGCGTTAAAGCCCGCCAAAATACATTTTAGTCGACTAAATCACCTGTAGATTTAGTCGACTAAAACTAGACTAACACTAAAACATTCCAGGTGACAAAAATGTGACGGAATGAAAACTATTCAAGAGACGACGACAAAAACTACACTGCTTGTGGATGCCCTCCCTTGGCTCAAAAGCAGCCGAGGTTGACCAATGACCATGCACCTATCCCATAGTCATGTCACTGACAAAAAGGCCAGAACATTCAGATCCATTTGCTCATCTTGTAGAGGCATCAGGTATACGGTCGCCCCTAAAACATCTCGCCCCTCGATCTTTCCGCCGACCTCATGCCGACTGCTTGGTGCAGCGGTTCTTGTATTCTTTATTTAGTTTTACTGAGAATAAGGTTAGAAATAAGTTTAGGGTTAGGCATAGTTTTACTGGGTATAAGTGTAGGTATTGGGTTAGGTTTAGACATAGTTTTACTGAGGTTAAGGTTAGGAATAAGGTTAGGTTTAACCGTTTAAGCATACTTTACTTAGGTTACTTAAGGAATACCAGGCAGCGCTGTTCCGCCGGCTGTACGCCCGGGGCGAGTTAGTAAAGGGGCGACTCGTTTGGTATTCCTTGTAGATAGGCTATATAATATCAGCAAAGATAAATTAAATATATGTCGTGATGTGGTGGAATACTGTACAGAACCCCAAAAGGAGTTCCCATCCACCAGGGTGTCCTCCCGCCCCCAAATGGGTTAACCCATTTTGGGCGGGAATCCCTTTTGGTGTTTCCAGCATTGTTATACTTTAGCTATTGAAAAATAGCAGATCTACAAGCTTGTAGGTCTGCTATTTTTGAAAAATCGTGAATATGTGCCTCAAATCTTTGAATATATATTCTTTGAGTTTCAGTTTTAACTCAAATCTTTGCTTCTGGAGGGTCCCTGGAACAACATATTTTCAGATGGGGGTCGGCGGCATATTGCATATAATTGTTGGGGTCCTTGACATGAAATATTGAGAACCAATGATATAGAAACATGAGGTTTTTCAGAAGAAAAAAAAAAAGAATATATATATATATATATATATTAATATTAATACGTCAGGTATAAATGGGTTAAAAAAATAATCCAGTCTCTTATTATATCCTCCATTATATTATATAACATAGGTTTCCTTCATTCCAAATTAAGCATTTTGGGAAAGACAGGAAGAGTAGCCTGGTTAGGTTCCCCATCAAGGTGCTAACCTGCTGTGGGAAGAATGTACCACCCAGTGACTAGTGTTAGGTTCACATCCTTTAACCTGCTGTGGGCAGAATGTACCACCCAGTGACTAGTGGTAGGTTCACATCCTTTAACCTGCTGTGGGCAGAATGTACCACCCAGTGACTAGTGGTAGGTTCACATCCTTTAACCTGCTGTGGGCAGAATGTACCACCCGTCCACCCAGTGACTAGTGGTAGGTTCACATCCTTTAACCTGCTGTGGGCAGAATGTACCACCCAGTGACTAGTGGTAGGTTCACATCCTTTAACCTGCTGTGGGCAGAATGTACCACCCGTCCACCCAGTGACTAGTGGTAGGTTCACATCCTTTAACCTGCTGTGGGCAGAATGTACCACCCAGTGACTAGTGGTAGGTTCACATCCTTTCCCTTCTGCGGATCACTGGTGTTTTGGCAGCAAATTTTGATTTTAGTTTTAGTCATAATCTCTTGAATAGTTTTCATTTCGTTTTAGTCACCTGGAATGTCTTAGTGTTAAGTCTAGTTTCAGTCGACTAAATATAATAGGATTTTAGTCGACTAAATCTACAGTTGATTTAATCGACTAAAATGTGTTTTGGCGGTTCTTGGTGTCGTCATAATGACTGTTTTTGCTGAAAATAGCCGATCTACAAGCTCACAACGAGCTTGTAGATCGGCTATTTTCAGCATACAACCAAGAGTAAAATGACTTATACTGCATCTCTTTTCTTCTCCGTGTAAACAGGCAAAACGGTGAATCCACAAAACGTATGACATCATGGCTCACGTTGGCTCACAGCGCATACTAGTATGTTTATTAAATTAATGCAGAGCCATATATGACATAATGGAGTCTACCTCGCCTACAAAGCGCTGCTCATCAGCGATGGTGAATGCAAAACCTTGAAATAAAAGTAAATAAAAAGCCTTGTGATAGGCGGCGTTTATGTAGCCTAATGTATTATAAAACATATAACCATCCCGTGGCTCGCTCTGCTTGCATGCTCTGGGCTGCCTGTCAGTCTGTCACTGAGCGACGGCCACAACCACGTTGTGTTCTGGAATCATTCGAAACCCCAATAGGGTTGCGTGAAGGGGTTCTTCTTCTTGTATGTGGGTGACTGGTCTATTTGGCAGCCCGTTACCGCCACCTAGTGACATAGCGTTTTCATAAAGTGTGCATTCTCGTGTAAAGGGTCAATACAAATTCAGAAGGCAACAGGACTTTGCCGTTTTATCTGGAGATGGTCGCCGTGTAAGAGGCCTTAGTCGACGAAATCAACACTTGCTGCGGATCAACCATCAGCATGGATGGATTTAGGGCTGCACGATTCAACGAGGGGGAAAATATTCAGACACCTACAGTATATGTGATCTCATTCCTAAATTTGAGCAAGAATGGTGCAGCACTAGTTGGCTTGTCCAATTCATTTTAGTTACAAGAGAGAGACTTTAAGAGAGGTTTAAGTCGAGCACTTTGATGTTGTCCATTTAAAGCCACAGTAGTTATGGCTCCAGGTGACACATTTTGAATTTAGTAATGTTAAGCAACTACAGACTAAAGACAGAAAATATTTTCACGGGAGAAAAAATTATCTCAATTCTTGTGGAGGAAAATCGACATTTACATTTGAGCGAGAATCGGGGGAAGGCTGTGAAAGAATATATATTCAAAGATTTGCGGCACATTTTCAAGATTTTTCAAAAATAGCTCTGCTATTTTTCAATAGCTAAAGCATAATATAATGCTTAAAACACAAAAAGGGGTTCGAGTCCAGAATGGGTTAAATAGTCAAACGGTAAACAATGCAGCCATTTGTCCCGAAGTAGCCTGGGGTCCACCTATGCTTTCCATGGCATAGGCAGCTCCCAGCAGGATGCGCCGTGAGAATCTAGGCGCAGCTGCGCGACATGATACTAATTAATTAGAGCAACAGAGAGAGAGAGAGAGAGGAATGTATGTGTGTGTGTGTGTGTGTGTGTGTGTGTGTGTGTGTACAGGTGTGCGTCAATTTAATAAAGGTAAAGACGATCAGAAATCAGCAGAGAGATCGACGTTTGCGCTACTCTATGCCGAATTGAAGTGGACTCGGTCCCAGACATTTTTTCTTTCTCCCTAGAAATAAAAATGTCTGGGTTTCCGAGGCTAGTCCCCAAGTGACTACAAAAGATTGCTATTTGTATATATATGTGACATAGCTCTGTTTACACAATGCTTCACCCCCTCCAACTGTACATACTTTCCCCATTTTCAACTGTTTTATTATATTTCGACACTTAAATTGTGAACCAACGTATGTTTTCTCACGCCAATAATAATTTAATTGAACACCACCTCAACCTACTAGTCTGTTTTTCCCCTTTTCCCCCTCCCCCTTAATGATGAATTCCTGTTCTGTTCTTTGGCTATATAGAAGTGTATATTTGTACGTCTCAAGGTGGACCCTCTTGTAAACAAGCTGTAATGCTTTTTGGGTCGTCCAATCACAGTTAACAGTCTTTGTATTGAGTTGTGCTTGAAATGTATACTGTAATTCTGCAAACTGTTAATAAATATTTCAATCAATCAATGTTTTATTATGCCCTGCTGTAGCAAACTTACCTTTAGATGCTTGTCCCTTTGATCTCTGAAGCATCATCCACCACGTTAGACCAACCATGCAAGAAGAGAGAGGGGGAAAAAACACATCAGACGTCATGGTCAGTTCCAGTTTAAAAACTAGATTCCAATCTACAGGTCTGTCTGTCTGCAATCACAGCTCACCCAGCCTAAACAACAAACCACTACTTCCTGGATAGAGAGACATTACAATAACACGTACAGTCTACGGGGAGAGAGAGAGAGAGCGAGAGGCATAAACAGTAAAGCTACAAGAATATCCATTCACATCGCATATAGGCTAGTTTTAATTTAACTTAGGCTAATAATAATCAAGCAACGTTGGCCTAAATAGCTTAATTTGATGTATTGATTGAATAGTTTATGAGACAGAAATGTAAAAAACATTAACAGTACTTACTACCAGTAACAGGGCCCTATGCAATCAATTTACAGTCATGATTATAAACAGCAGTATTACTAGTCTGAGCTTATTGTCTTATATAAAATAAAAGGCTTTCCATCTACCAAAGGTAACCCAGTAGCCACCCTCCTATCCTACCACACACTAGAAGCTACAAGCATACACATAATCCACTCTTAGGTCAGCTTGCTTGTGAATCCAATGATGACTATTTCTATGTATCTGATGCATTATTACCATTAGTTGTTCTTGCATTCACTGTAAATCGCTCTGATAAATGCCTACATTGTAAATTGTTAACATAGCAGGGCCAGGGCAGAAAGACAGACAGACGCCATGGGACGTCTTTTTCTAAATGCATTACTGTGTGTGTGTGTGTGTGTGTGTGTGTGTGTGTGTGTGTGTGTGTGTGTTTGTCTTTCCAGGTATTAATCAAAGCCTTTCAAGCCTCTCTGGAAGAAGTGACCACTATAGTCCAGTCTTCCAGAGATAATATTATAAGTGTGATCTCAACACCAACACCCCTCAGAGGACTGCCAAACAACCCCCTGCTAGACAGATGTTTCGTCAATGATCACCACAAACCTATATATATAACGTTAAACCTCCTGAATCTGATGTCTTCTTTTAGCTTTGCTGCTAACCCTGAGAAGAATAAAAAAATAATTCAGCCCTGCTAACTAACTATCTAACGTCGGCTGTGGCTAAAGCTAAGTTAAATAGCTTTAAAACAAACAACCTCCCTGGCCTTAAACATTCAAGACTCTCATTGATGTGTGTTTTGTATTTATTTTGTATCGATTCTGACATTTTCAAATTAATCATAGATTGAAAATGTCAGAATCGATTACAAAGAAATTAATTGAAAAAACACACATCTACGAGAGTCTTACAATCTTAGGCTAAAACAACCTCCCCCCCCAAGAAATACACACCGCCCTGGATATTATAAACCCCAACCGTTAGCCAAGTTAGCTTAGCATTCAAAGCTAGCTTCAAAGCTAACCCTCCAATCCAGAGAGCCGGCCGTCCTTTAGTTCCCCTACCTGAGGGTCAATGCTTGTGGCAGACATAATTCATGAAGCAAGTCCCTGGATGAAGTCTTTCTCACAGAAGCCAAGAAGATATAGATGGTGACCTGTCCCAAAAAGCTTGTAGGGAGGGGGGAGCCCAAAGTTCACCACACACTCACACACACACAACACACACACAGTTCCCTGCTAGCCGCTTATCACAGTTAGCTTCGTGGCTAAAGCTAAAAGGCTAGTTAGTTAGCTCTGTGGGGGGCTAGCTTTAGTAGCTAACAGTTAGCTCAGCTGTCTGTCCGTCTGTGTGTTTATTTTCCCCAACAACTTCAGTTCCCACAGTTTGTTTTTGTAGTCCAAATCCGGAGGTCCTTTCCCCCCACGGAATACACTTTATTTCCACGTTTTTAGATGTCGACCACCGTCCAGTCCAACCAGATGGAACTCTCTCTCTCTCTCTCTCTGGATCGTGTTGTATTGCTTAATAAGAAATGTCCTCCTCTAGTCCACACACGGTTTGTTGTTTGTCTTTCGGGGTTGTGCTCTTTTAATTATTTCCTTGTTTCCCCCCCCCCCCAGGTCCAAATATATATTTATATAAGAGAGAAGAGATGTCTTCTTCTTCTTCTTTCTCCTCCGTGTCGGTAGAAGCAAAGATCCAGCAGATATCTGTTGTGGTGGTTCTTCTGGCCTGGTCTAAAAAAAACTGAACTCACTTCCACTCACTTCCCCAATGGCTGCCTAGCTGCTGCTACCTCTCTGCTCTGTCTGTCCGCTTCCATCCGGGATCACACACACACACAGGGTGGGAAAAAAGTACTTTTACTTAACTCTTAACACCCTAAAGGTATCAATACTGCAATATTGAGATACGCAGATATAAGTAAAAGTTGATTGATTGATTGATTGATTGATTGATTGATTACCAACAGTAAAAAAAAAAATACTACTCATTGTGTAGCATGTCTTATTTAAAAAGCCGATCTACAATAAGCTCACAATGCGTCGCACTATCATTGCGACACATTGTGAGCTTGTAGATCTGCTATTTTCAAATGTCTGAAATGTATAGTGGTTTATTATAGTGTGTTTTGTAATAAAACTCAAGTGTTCTAATATTCTAATTGTAATGGAGTAAAAAGTACAATATTTGCCTGAGATTGATTGATTGAAGTATATTGATTTATTAACAGTATGCAGAATAGGTACATTTCAAGCACAACTCAATTATTTTCCAGACGACACGACACCATACATAAAGCATTAGGCTACACACTACAATAGGGTCCACCATTTTAAATTCATCAGAACATTTTGAGACACTTCTACACTTCTATATCACCCATTCTTGAGATAAGGGACAAAACTTTTTTCAAACTGGATTTTTTTTTTTTTTAAGATACATTCAAATCAAATGGATGTATTTGTAGACACAGGTCTCAACTACCAATATTGAGAAGGAACAGGTTTTTCGCATAACATTTCTTTCTAAAATGGGACATTTATGCACTTAATACCTGATTCATGTCAACTCCGTCAGACACACTAAAATATTTTTTAATTGAATTTGATAATTTCAACAATAATATAAAGTCCTCAGTTATCTTATACTGGCTTTCAGTAATCAAGTTAAGTAATACAATTATTTTAATATTGTTTTTTTCCAATATCACACTATTATGAAATATCCAATTTCTCAAATCCGTCATTTCAACCTCTATTTTCAATATTATAACATGAAAACCATGTAAAAAAAAAAAAAAATCATCATTACGTATCATTTCAGTTGGTGTTTCAATACATATGCACAAAATATTTAACATCGAATTTTCTATTTCTTTGGAAATTAACAAAAACATCACGGGACGAACGTCTGACGGAGTTGACGAACATCTGACGGAGTTGACAAGTTTAACTGATTTAGGTTCTAGACCACCTAGGATCTTGATTCTGGTGACTAATCCCACATTTTCAAGGATGAGGAATACAGTGGTACTATTTATATTGGCCCTGTGACCATGGCAGCCATTTTCAAAATGGCCGCCACCTGCTGTTATTTTACAATAACTCAAGTTCTACACCACCTAGGATCTTGATGCTGGTGACTAATCATACATTTTCAAGGATGTGGGATACATTGGTACTATTTAGATTTGTCCTGTGACCATGGTAGACATTTTTAAAAATGGCCGCCAACTTTTTGTTATTTCCCAATAACTCAAGTTCTACACCACCTAGGATCTTGATTCTGGTGACTAATGCTACATTTTCAAGGAGGAGGAATACAGTTGTACTATTTAGATTTATCCTGTGACAATTGCAGCCATTTTCAAAAATGGTGGACCTGCTATTATTTTACCAATTTAGTCAGGGAATATTATCAGAATAATGTCAAATCTGTGATTACATTTCTTACCAAGAATTTGTTCACCAATGTGTTTGTAAAGGTGTCTACTAACATATCCCACATTGGTTTCTATTGAACCACCCTAGGGGCATTTTTGACAGCTGCTGAAAGTTGGGTACCATACCAAGTGGCTATGGCCAAACTAGGGAGTCTATGGCCAAACTAGGGGTCAAACCCCTTCGGCTAAATTCGGCCATATATCCACTGGCCCAAATGTGCTGACCTCATTTTGTGATGACGGCTATGGCCGTTTTCAGCCCAAGGAGTGTTCTTCGTGCATAGCTAATGCTTGGAATGCATTCAGAATCATGCAAACTCCCTAGTTTGACATGTCACATGCTACTTAAAGCATAATGAACATTTTGCCTTATATAGGTTGTTGATGGTACCCCAACTTTCAGCGGATATGTTAGTAGACACCCTTCCAAACACATTGGTGAAGAAAATTCTTGATAAGGAATTTATTACCAGATTGTATTAATAATCCCCTGACTAACTCATCTTCTAGACCACCTAGATCCGACTTCACCAACAGAGACCCGATTGACACCTAAACAACAAGTTTGGACAGCCCCACCAATTAGTGTTCCGGAAAATAGCAAGTGTCTACCCTAGGCCCAGAGGGAGACACAGAACTTTGATGCGGCTCAAATGTTGCACGACTCCTCAAAAAGCTGCCACCAGAGATGAGAGCTGAATTCTGCCGCACAATGCTCTGCGGCCCAGGAGCAACCAACACCATGTTGGAGTTCTCTGAGTGGTTGAAGCACGAGTCCTAGCCATATAGCCTGTGCAAAGGCAAACACCTTGAAGACCTGCTTGAGGTGAACAGTGAGCAGTGAACAGTGAGCGAAAGACTGAAGACAGAAGATCTGCCTTCAGGACTATCAGGCAGGATGTGCAGACACTGAAGGCATCAGTGTCGTTCTGTGTCCCCAGCATGTCAACCAAAGCAATGTTACCAAATCAAAGGAGCCTTCACCTCAAGTCACCTGGGGCTGGGTGAGCAATCGTATCCTGTATCTAGCCTCACAACTAAATACAGACACTTGGCCAGACTGCCGTTTGAAAGGGTCAAACCCTTCATCCTGATTGGGGAAGACCACCCCACCTAATCACACCAACCGAACAAGTGAGGTTGGGGCCTCCAGGTGGGCCAGCAGCCATCTGCACAAGACTGGGCTGGACCCTGCAGGAAAGCAATCTCCAGCCAAGACAATGTAAGTTGACTATAACAGAGCCCCAGAACACAGAGCTCATGAGAAGGATGGAGAAACACTGGCAGGAGGCCACCAAGATACAACGCCACACTGCAGTGGCCAGTGAAGTCAAACTGTGCGTCTTGTGTACCTGAAAGGGACAAGTCAAAGGCCAGAAAGCCCACCTCCTTTTAATGTCCTGTCAGTAGCAACTCAACCTGCAGCTGAAATAAGCCCTGACCCCTCCCAGAGAAAGTTCATCCTTGAAAATGTAATGATTAGTCACCAGAATCAAGATCCTTGGTGGTCTAAAACTTGAGTTATTGGTAAAATAACAGCAGGTTGGTGGTCATTTTGAAAAACAATGGCCTCCATGGTCACAGGACAAATCTAAATAGTACCACTGTATTCCTCATCTTTTAAAAATGTATTATTAGTCGCCAGAATCAACATCCTAGGTGGTCTAAAACTTGAGTTATTGTAAAATAACAGCAGGTGGCGGCCATTTTGAAAAACAATGGCTGCCATGGTCACAGGACAAATCTAAATCGTACCAATGTATCCCACATCCTTGAAAATGTATGATTAGTCACCAGAATCAAGATCCTAGATGGTGTAGAACTTGAGTTATTGTAAAATAACAGCAGGTGGCGGCCATTTTGAAAAATGGCTGCCATGGTCACAGGGAAAATCTAAATTGTACAACTGTATCCCTCATCCTTGAAAATGTAGTCTTAGTCACCAGAATCAAGATCCTAGGTGGTGTAGAACTTGAGTTATTGTAAAATAACATCAGGTGGCGGCAATTTTGGAAAATGGCTGCCATGGTCACCACGAGACAAATCTGTGATGGCCCTATAGCCAAAAATGTTCCTTAAGGCATGCTCTAACTGTGTGCCAAATTAGAATACGTCCCATTATTCAAAAACTATAACTTTATTGTTTTAGGAACACTTGTGTCAACTCCGTCAGATACATGTCAACTCCGTCAGACACAAAACCTGACGGAGTTGACGTCTGACGGAGTTGACAAAATGTCATTTGTTTTCATCTTAACCCTCTGTAGTACAATGTAGCCATTTTGTTTTTGCTTCATTTGTTAGCTAAACCTAACCCTAAACTAAAATAATAAACATTATTTTGGAATTCTTAACAAAGATCATAATAATGTCCTGACGGAGTTGACATGTAAAAGCTGTGACCACCCTGATATCAACATTGTTTGTTTAAAATATCAAACAATTGAATGCTTGTCAGACCAGGTGCTCCTGTCAGAAAGCCTGTCAGTGCCGCCTAGTGGCCTGACCTGGTATTGGCTGGTACTTTTCCACAGGCAGTCAAATTAGGCAGTTTAGGCAGTTTAGCGTTTGGCATCAGCATGGTCAGTCAGTCCAACATGTTGAGAGCCGTGTATTGTATTTGTTTTGTATCTTCTGTGCGTTCTTTAATCAAAGTAAGTACTATGTTTGGGTCATAAGTGTTACTTAAGTGTTAAATAATATCTGTGACTCTGTATATTAGTTTGATAGTTTGTTTGGTTAATTGACAGCACATGGTTGTTTGGTTAGCTTAGCTCCCTACTGCCTGTAGTCCGTTTTTATGCTGTTTATGTCACTCTATGTTACAGTATTTAATTATTTACATGTTTATCAACATTTGGACCGTTTTTGGCCTTAATATGTTATATACAATATGGAGTTTTGATTTCCTTGTAGAACTATACAATATGTATTGAAAGAGTCTAACATGCATAGTTTGGGTTTAATAATTGTGTAGCCTACCAATGTTTGATCAATATAGGTGCATACTGCATATCTTTGTTTAGTGATTGCATCAATCTTGCTGTGGCTATTTAAGTGGATATTTCAGTTAATTCAAGTTCATGTTACTGATGCTATTCTTTATTTATGTTTATTGTGTATTCCAGACCACACATACATCACATTGCAAATAAATCTGCGGAAGATATCCCTTCTCCGGAGCCTAATTCTTTGATCGGAATTAAGTCCATATTGTCCGCCTCAACCAGTGTTTAATTTAAGTAACCGGAGGTGTCCCCCTCAGTTACATTTGGTCCCTCGAGCCGGATTGAGTGCATCCATCAACAATATGGACAGAGCAGTTTCAGGACCACCTGACCCACAGGGTAGGCCCAGTAGAGCACATCGTTTGCCTCTTTACCTCAACGACTATGAAGTTGGTCATCAACATTCCCAGGGTCCTTCTCCAACCGCTTCTCAACGCCACCTGAGCCAAACCGGAAGCAACTCGAGGAGAACATCCAGTCGGAGTGGATCCAGCTTCAGGTCCCATTCTAGTAGGCACACTTTACTCTCTGTTGGCACGTATCCTGCTCGGGGTCTATCTGATGTTCAAACTGCCATTCTGGAGGAGGGGATAAGGCAGATGGAGGTTGATGTCCTCCGCCAGCAGCTAGATGAAGATTCACAAGCTGACCTGGAGTATCAACGGCTAGATGCACAAGCAAAGGAAGCCCAACGGTACCAGGTGGAGCAGCAGGCAGAGTTTCAGCGCCACCAGGCGGAGGCTCAGCGCCACCAGGAGGAGGCCATCCAAGCCAGAGAATATCTCACAAAACAACTGGATAGGAGCCGCCGCTTGAAGGAAGCAGAGAAGGAACTGAATGTGGCCAGACTCGTCACATCTCTTGTTACTGCTGACCCCAACGCCACAGTATCAGGCCCTTCATCAGCACCTGGTAGCGTCAGCAGCTCTCACCAGTCCACTACAGCACTCTCAGTCCACAGCCGGCATTCATTGCCCCAACATTCAATAACCACTAATCCAATGATGTCAGCTGCAGCTTCCTCTGCCCAATATCCTGTTCTTCCTTCATCAGTGCTGGTAGCCACAGCCACCCAGACTACTAACACTGTTCCACAACCTGTGTCCCAGAGCCGTGACCTGCCCCCTGTTGTAGGTCATCGGCTGCCATCATGGTTTACTGCGCCTCTTCCAGACTCCCAGCTCCTGCAGCACCCCCTACTTGGGCCTCAGGGTTCTGTTGTGTCCCCAGCTGCACCTCGGCAGCCAGCACTACAAGCTGTACCCTCTAAGCAGCAAGCATCTCAAGCCACACGTCTTCCAGCTGTCCACGGGCCACGTCCTTCTGGCCCAGCACAGATAGCATCACGTGCCATGCCACCTGCATTGTCACCACCTGTACCTGGTCCAGTGCAACAGTATTCACCGTCAACTGTAGTCAAGTCCGAAGCTGTACCAGATGCAGCAACACAGACTACAGCACAAACACCAATCGTACAACAACCACAACTCGGGGCTCCTTACCCTGGTTACCAACCACCACTCGGAGCTTCCTACCCTGGTTACAAACCACCACTCGGAGCTTCCTACTCTGGTTACCAACCACCACTCGGAGCTTCCTACCCTGGTTACCAACCATCCCCTGGAGCTTCCTACCCTGGTTATCAACCACCACCCGGAGCTGAGCTGCTAATTGCCTCGGCATATGGCATCCCAAGACCTACCTTGCCAGTGTTCCAAAGTGGCTGTGAG
This sequence comes from Protomyctophum parallelum, assembly GCF_964188405.1. NCBI lineage: Eukaryota > Metazoa > Chordata > Actinopteri > Myctophiformes > Myctophidae > Protomyctophum > Protomyctophum parallelum. The sequence goes on along the minus strand of NC_139705.1, from coordinate 28,973,986 downwards.
AGTGACTTTGCTCTATTGAAGATGGCACTGGACAGTTTGGTGAGCTGCCATAGCCATCTCAGTGAGCAGTATAAATATCAAGTGCTGCTCAACCACCTGAAACTCCCTAGTGCTCTACAGCTAGCCAAGGCGTACATGCATGAACCACAGCCATACACCGCAGCACTGCAGGCCCTTCAGGAGAAGTATGGTCAGTCAAGACAACTGGTCCAGTCTGAATTGGGTGCCATCCTCAACGCCCCAGCCCTGAAGATGGGTGATGCTACTGCCTTTGACACTTTTGCTCTCTCTGTTCAGTCCCTAGTGGGGATGTTAAAGACACTTGAAGGGCAAGGTGGCTACGAGCTCCATTGTGGTTCACACGTGGACCGTTTACTCAGCAAGATGCCTCCAGCCTATCGGGACGGCTTTGTGGAGTATTGCCTGACTCACCACATTCTACAGTCGGGTACCCACAAGACCTACACTCTTTCCGACCTAGCTACCTGGTTGCAGGTCAAGTCACAAGCCAAACGCATCTCCAGTCGTGCCGCAGCTCTTTATGAGAACGACAATCCCAAGCCAGTTAAGAAAGAACAATGGCCCAATCCGCCAAAGCAAAGGCCAACCCCAGTTTTCCTTACAGCGGAAGAGAAGGCTACTACACCTAAACCTACTCCCTACTGTCCTTACTGTGACAACCAAGATCATTACCTCAACGCCTGTGAGCAATTCAAGAAGTTTGACACCAGTCAGATTGTCAAGTGGATTACAGAGGACCATAGGTGTTGGAAATGTGGTCGAGGACATGCTGTGGATACATGCAGACTGAAGCGCCCATGTCATGTCTGCAAAGAGCTACACCTTACAGTTCTGCATGACTCTATCCAGGAAACCTCCAGTTCGTCCTTAATGGTCAGCCTTCCACCAACCAAAGTATACCGGGACAGGCCTAACCACTCTCAGAGTGTCATGCTGAAAGTGGTGAAGGTGCTCCTCCACAACGGTGACCACACCATGGAAGCCCATGCTGTCCTCGATGACGGATCACAGAGGAGTATTGTTCTCCCTCAGGTTGTACAGAGACTCAATCTCACTCCCTGCCCAGAGATTCTCCCATTGCGAACCGTCCACCAGAGTGTCAAGATACTCGATGGTGCCTCCGTCTCGTTCGAGATATCCCCGCTGCTCAAGCCTACTGAGAGGTACCGAATCTCCAATGCTTTCACCGCTAATGGGTTAAGTTTTGCTGAGCACACCTATCCAGTTTCTGATCTACAGAAGCAGTACAAACATTTGAGAGGGCTCCCGTTACCCCGGGTGGATCATGCACTGCCGTTACTGCTGATTGGGTCTGACCTACCTCACCTGCTCACTCCCATCCAACCTGTATGCCAAGGACCACAAGAGGGACCTGTTGCCATCCACACACGACTTGGCTGGTCACTCCAAGGTCCGATGGGTCCCGTTCAAAGCTCACATGGGGATCAACAATGTCTCCACATCACAACTGCTTCACTCCCCAGTCCTCCGGTACACCCATGGCAAGTTGACACCCTGACCTCAAAGGTAGCAATCAGATCTGAGCAGGACCAGCAAGCCTACGTTCTGTCACAGATAGCGACTGTTACATCCCTCCCCTTGCTAACTTCAGGCATTACTCTCCAAGATATGCAGGAAGCCGTACTGCCCAATCTGGCAGAAGATCCCCAGCAGACTGTGTCTATTGGAGCAGTGTCTGTAGATCCTACTTCCCAGGTTCCTAACCCCAGCCTCTTCTACACCCGGAAGGAGCTTCTCCAGCATACTGCGAGGTCCCTTCACGGGGCGGCTGCCGCCAAAGTGGACCTGCCTGATTACGTTGCAACACCGAAGCTGCTGTTACAACCAGCCCAGATGGACTCATTCCCACATGAGGCCGAAGCCCTCAAGGGCAAATGTCCCATTTCCTCATCTAGCCAGCTAGGCTCCCTTACGCCAAACCTAATATTCCCCAACAATCTGGGCATGGCATGCCGAGATTCATCACTACCTCAACTGACAGAGAGACACAGCCAGGCGCTGGAAGATAGCTTCTGGTGTGTCTTCATCCGCCAGTACCTACCAGGGCTGGGCTTCACAGACTATTGAAAGAAAGGATTCCCCTGACAGCCTTTCTTAGTGATTACAAATGACATTGATAGACATTTGGGGGCGGCTGTGTCAGAAAGCCTGTCAGTGCCGCCTAGTGGCCTGACCTGGTATTGGCTGGTACTTTTCCACAGGCAGTCAAATTAGGCAGTTTAGGCAGTTTAGCGTTTGGCATCAGCATGGTCAGTCAGTCCAACATGTTGAGAGCCGTGTATTGTATTTGTTTTGTATCTTCTGTGCGTTCTTTAATCAAAGTAAGTACTATGTTTGGGTCATAAGTGTTACTTAAGTGTTAAATAATATCTGTGACTCTGTATATTAGTTTGATAGTTTGTTTGGTTAATTGACAGCACATGGTTGTTTGGTTAGCTTAGCTCCCTACTGCCTGTAGTCCGTTTTTATGCTGTTTATGTCACTCTATGTTACAGTATTTAATTATTTACATGTTTATCAACATTTGGACCGTTTTTGGCCTTAATATGTTATATACAATATGGAGTTTTGATTTCCTTGTAGAACTATACAATATGTATTGAAAGAGTCTAACATGCATAGTTTGGGTTTAATAATTGTGTAGCCTACCAATGTTTGATCAATATAGGTGCATACTGCATATCTTTGTTTAGTGATTGCATCAATCTTGCTGTGGCTATTTAAGTGGATATTTCAGTTAATTCAAGTTCATGTTACTGATGCTATTCTTTATTTATGTTTATTGTGTATTCCAGACCACACATACATCACATTGCAAATAAATCTGCGGAAGATATCCCTTCTCCGGAGCCTAATTCTTTGATCGGAATTAAGTCCATATTGTCCGCCTCAACCAGTGTTTAATTTAAGTAACCGGAGGTGTCCCCCTCAGTTACAGCTCCACTGTTGCAACAAATACAAACGGGACTTGGAAAAGGAGTCTTCAGGCTAAATCTGTCGACAATATTTTCTGATTAATTTAAGACTTTTAAAAAACCTGACGGAGTTGACGGGAGACGTGGGACACACATTTGATATGAGATAACTAATGGAAAAAATTATTGTGTATATTGTTTGCTATGTTGTTGACAATCTACTTTAATTTAGTATGTATATTTATGTGATTGTGACAGTATTAGACACTTTTTTAGCAGTTTGAAATTATGACCACTTGCTGGGGACAGGCTAAATACAGGCGTTTTTGGGTACAGTGCCTGCTTTTAACTAATTCAGATGGCATATGAAAACAATTATAATGAAATGAATGGCATAATAATGCACAACTGTATTACATGTAACTTTGCAAGTGCTTTTATTTTTATTAAATTAATTTATTTTTAACAATAATAAGGCTCTTATGTGTGGGACATGTTTTTTCCACTTTTGTCCCTCATCTCAAGAATGAGTGACATAACAAAAAACAGGAAATCGACAGAAGGAGGTAAAAAGGATAAATACAAATATACAGTGAGGGGGAAACAGGGTGGGGGGGGACTCAGATTTATTCTTTTACGGGGGCCAGCAGTTTCAAATTGCAGCCGTCCGTAGGTTCCCTTTGAGAGCAGTAGGAGATGTAGGTAGGCCTATGGTACACATAGTGGAGTGAAAGTATATACAATTGGAAATACTAAAAGTACCTGGCCCGGCCGGCTGGCTTCAGGGACGTGCACACATAGACATCAAAGGGGGCTTCAGACCCTGCCCCCTTTACCCGGCCGTCTGTAAAACAACTGCCCTTTCGAGACCACGAATGCCCTTTTACCCGTCTGTAAAACAACTGCCCTTTCCAGACCACGAATGCAGCCTTATCTTATAGCCTACTGATATGGTGAAATAAACAAATTTGTTTATAAATCCATGTCGTTACACACCGCATCTCCACTAGCTAAAGAGTGCTAGTTGTGCCCCGAAAATATAGCTGATCTACAAGCTCTCTACGTGTTGCAGCGCGACGCGTTGTGAGCTTGTAACACTCTCTGCACGTCCCTGGCTGGGGTAGCCGTCTGGGCACCTGTGCTGGTAATCCAGCTTTACAGCATGTTGCGGGTTCGAGTCCCACTCCGACAACCTGTGTGCTGTGTGTCACCCCCCCCCCCCCCCCCATCTCTCTCCCCATTTACTGTTCATCTATCAATAAAAAAGGCAAAAAGCCTCAAAATGGTACTTCAGTAAATGTAGGTTACTTTCCAACACTGTAGTCTGAAAACCCACCTTTTCAGACTCCATATGGCCCGCAGCACTTACCCTAGCCCCTTAGATGTAGCACTATATGTAGACTTAATAGATAGCATTTTATACAGACTTGGCATGTTACGTAAACCGCAATAGAATTGCATTTTATGTAGTCATAGCACTTTATATAGTATAATAAATAATATAGTATGTATGTGTAGTATAGTTTATATGTAGTTCCATAGATATATTCCACTGTTACGTCTTAGGTATACGCATGTTTCACGATAAGTACTTTTTATGTATGTGATGTATTGCCATGCTTTTTATTTTTGTTCTTGCTTAATGTAAATCGCTCTGGAAGAGCGTCTGATAAATGCCTAAATTGAAAATTGTAGGCTAATTGTACTGGATCCGGCACACACTGCTCCGAGCACACTTGGCCACCAGGGGGCATCAACGTATAGTACCAAAGAAAAATAATTGAAAATAATTTGGGGACCCCCCAAAATAAATTTTGGGGGGTCGCGACCCACTGGTTGAGAACCCCTGGACTAGAGGAGAACATTTCTACACTCCATTTCTACACTCTCAGAGTTAAATTAACAGTGATGTTTCAATAGACGTTGGGTTTCCAGTCTCCAGAGATAGAAATGCCATTAAATGGGGGTCTGTGGCCTGTTGCATATCACACTGGGGGTCCTTGAAATGAAAATGGTTGAAAATCCTCTTACGGGATTTCAGCCCCTGCCCCTCTAACACTCTCCCTGCAGCAGTGCATGCACAGTGCATTGAGCCAGCCGGCACCACCCTGAATCAACCCACGAGGGACCACTGTTGGCTTTTGAGTGCATGCAGATATGTGGGCTAAGATTAGTCAACCTCTGGGTTGGGGTGACACTTGGAGATTGCCTGAAATATGCTAGTGGTCCAGATTCAGTGACAAAAAAACCGTATCGTGCTGCGTTGAGAGTTTGTAGATCTGCTATTTTTGCTATTCTTGTCCAGAAGTGTCCTCTTATTGGATTGCAGCCCCTGCCTCTCTAACTCTCTGTACATCCCTATGAGCAGTGCACCCATTGAGCCAGCAGGCTGCAGGCTTGTTGTTTGACACTGGTGGAAGGTACATTTACTTTACTGTAGCCACTATAGCCACTACTTTAAGTACAAATTTCAATACTTTTACTTATCCACTATAAATGACAAATATTATACTTATATACTACAGTATATACTTAATTGGAAATGTGATTATTATCCACTTCAGCCCTGTAGGCCTATATATTTTGGTTATTTGAAAATACAAGCTCACAATATGTCGTGTCGTGTGTTGTGACTGAGATTGTAGATCTGCTATTTTCAAAAGATCTTTTTATACATGTTAGGCCTATTGAAAACTGGTGAAATGAGACATTCTGCATAATGAGTATTTTTCAATTTTTGGTACATTATGATGCCAATACTTTTACTCAAGTACATTTTGAATTCCAGACTATTACATGCGGGCAACAGTCACATTTAGTCACCCGGCCGGAATGTTTTAGTGTTAGTCTAGTTTTAGTCAACTAAATACCATAAGATTTTAGTCGACTAAATCTACAGTTGATTTAGTCGACTAACACAGTCATGACGACTTGATGCCTCGTAATGACTGTTTTTAAACTTGCTGAAAATAGCAGATCTACAAGCTACGAGCTATTTTCAGCATGCAACTAATTGTAAAATGACTTGTGTCTTGTAGCCTACTGGATCTCTTGTCCACTAGTCCCTTTCTAACATTTTTGTCTAGTTTTTATTTGTTGACCAAATTGTCAGTAGGCCTATACGTATTTAGTCTCATAGTTTTAGTCATCATTCGTTTTTATTTAGTTTCCATGTCGTTTTCGTCACAGGAATTCTTTATGGCGTAGCCAATACGAGCCTTAACATTTTTCGTCTTAGTTTTAGTCGACGAAATCAACACTGCTGGCCAGCAGCACAGCAGCAGCAGGCAGCCTCGGTTTAGTTTGTTATCATGACTGTTCTGGAACGTCCCCCCCCCCCCCCCCCCCCCCATGTTGTGCTGCCGGACCCAGCTGTTAACAGTATACAAGCATAGTGTGTCTATAATAAAGCAGCCTGCGCAGCGCAGCAGTCCCACTATAGAGCCAGTTCCTAGTCCAACTACTATGGAACGCAAACGGGATGACTGGCAGCAGCAGCGGACTAATAAACGACGAAGACAAGCCGAGGAGGAAAGCAGCCATCATGTCGGATGACACCAGCACCACAACAACATACACCCTGGAGGAGCCCCACATGCGCGGGGAAGGAGACCGGCTCCGAACGTTCCTGGACCCCCTCGGGGGACCGTCCCCCCCGTCCCCGGCGTGCCCCCCCGCCGGCGCCGATCAGGCCACGGGGACGGGGATGGGGAGGAGGTGGTCCCCGTGGCCCCCCTCGGCCCCCGTGGCCCCCGGGGACCTGGCCCGGGCCGGGTTCTTCTTCCTGGGCGAGGAGGACCAGGTGCAGTGCTTCTGCTGCGGCGGCGTGCTCCGCTGCTGGGCGGCCGGGGACGACGCGGCGGCCGAGCACCGGAGGCACTTCCCCAGCTGCGGCTTCGTGCTGCTCGGGGGCCTGGGTGGTGGTGGGGACCCGGGGGGTGGTGGTGGAGGAGCCGTCGGGAACGTTCCTCTAGTAGGACTGGGGGTTGTTGGTGTTGTTGAGGAGGGGTCCTCCTCCTCCTCTGACAGTGACACGGACTCCGTGGACGGCCAGCTCCTCAGTCAGCTCCAGAGGCTGACCGTGGACGAGCAGGGAGCCCCGATGGGACAGGCCGTGTACCCCGAGATGGAGGCGCAGGACTCCCGCCTGAGCACCTTCCACAGCTGGCCCCCCGGCGCGACCATCCGGCCGGACGACCTGGCCAGAGCGGGATTCTTCTACACAGGTTGGTGGTGACATGACAGACCGACTGACCCGACCGATCAACATGCATAATCAAACACTAAATATTCTTATTTCACAAGGCACAAGCCTGCCTATGCGTACACAAATCCGTATATTATTGAGTTTAAAGTTTATCTTTGAATAGCAGTCCTTGCTCTCAATGGTTGATTGATTGATTGGAATTTTTATTAACAGTTTGCAGAATTACAGTAGGCCTACATTTCAAGCACAAACTCAATACAAAGACTGTTAAATCTGAGTGGATGACCCAATAATAAAGAATTACACTTGTTTACAAGAGGGTCCACCTTGTTCAATTCATCAAAGTGGAATATGCTATACAGTAACAGAGTAGGCTATAGCCACTGGACAATTGTCCACTAAAAACACTAAATATTCTTATTTCACAAGCTTATGCTTAAAAGTATATTAGTATATATTAGTATATTATTGAGTTTATCTTTGAATCGCAGTCCTTGTTGGCAAATCAATGGAATATAAGCTACCGGTATACACAGAGTGGCACACGGGTCCCTCATTGTGAGCTTGAGTGACCAGCGTCCATTGTTGTCCACTTAAAAAACACTAAATATTCTATATAAAATTATTTTTTTGAATAGTCCTTGTCAATGGAATATTATTTAAGCTATATACACACACAGAGTAGCCACTGGACTGTCGGGACACTATGCGGTCCCTCATTGTGAGAGAGTTCCCGTGTGGGGGGAGGACAATTGTCCAGCTGAGTCATGCGGTTTTGGGGGACAGAAAAGCCTGGACAGGACCAGCTGGAGGCTGCGTTTACATATAGATCTGACTGACCAGAAGCTGCCACACGTACCACCATGCACAGCCTTATATATAGACTCCCAAAAATATTGTTATTGTTATTGGCCGCCGACCCCATCTGAAAATATGTTGTTGCAGGGACCCCCCCCACGCTATGAGCTTGTGGATCTGCTATTTTTCAATAGCTAAAGTGTAACATAATGCTTAAAACACCAAAAGGGGTTCCTGTTCCGAATGGGTTAATTAAAGACTTTGAAGACTTAGAAAAGCAGAATAATAGGTAAAACAAGTTGAGGTATCAGGAGCTCAAGCAACTAGCTGCCAACCGTTCTATGGCTCTGCTATCAAATATCAAATTTTCACAGAACATTCACAGAAAATAGCAGATCTATATACAGAGCGTATAAGCTCATAGAAAAGCTTGTAGGAAAGCTCGTAGAAAAAAGCAGCACGGTTCAAGTCATGACATTCCTGGAAATATTGGTTCGGAATTCATCAAGGGTCCTGGAATTTATCAAAGGTCCTGGGAAATGTCTTTTTTGTATAGGCTATGCATTGTTTTTGGCTATTGATTTAATTAAAAACATTTTCCAAATATGTATAATATTACACAAAATATGTAACATAGGTATTATTTTTTTTGCGTGATTGCAGCCTAATGTGTACCGGAAGTGACAAAGAACAGATCTACATAGACCCCCCCCCCCCCCACCCCAGAAGCAAAGATTTGAGTTAAAAACGCTCTCTTTGAAAGATGTGCGCCACATTTAAAAATAAATAAAAAATAGCAGATCTACAAGTTCATAGTGCGGCGCTATGCTTGTAGATCTGCTATTTTTCAATAGCTAAAGTATAACATAATTTATAAAACACCAAAAGGGGTTCCCGCCTGGAATGGGTTAGATATTGCATATACTGTAGGAGTAAGAGACTCATTATTGCACTGAATGATTATAATAGGCCTGCGATCCTCAGGTTTTACACTGCAGGGCGGGGTCTGCCAATAAATGTGTGGGTGATAGGAAGGTTTTCGTATTTTCTCCAAAAATGATAATCTTTGAACATAAGTATATGAATTAGGGATGCTCCGATCGGGGTTTTTTTGTGCGTAATATTTCCAAAATTATTATATCTCAAAACCCACATCAAAACCTGTATTGTGTGTGTGGGGAGGAAGGCGAGAATGTTGTCACAAAGATATTATACTATATGTCTGATTGACATTTATACCACTTAAATGGTGTACTGTAAATAAAATATTGTTTTCTCCAGATAGGGTAAATTGTCGATTGTGGCGATTATCGGAGCATATCTAATATGAATCCAACATGTTAGCAAAGATAAGTTGTAAACAAACAAACATTTAATTTACACACCACTGATGTTGTCAAACACATCTATGAAGCCATCAAAGCTACAGTATCACTCAAATGTCCACACATGCCGTCATTCATGAAAATCAGCTAAATATTGTGAGCTATAGTGTCGAACAACCTCGAGATCGGTAACCGGAACACTCGCCCCATTTTTTCTGTTGACCACTCGCCCCCATTATTGTATCAGTTTAGACATAGTTTTACTGAGGTTATGTTTAGGAATAAGGTTAGGTTTAGACATAGTTTTCCTGAGGTTAAGGTTAGGAATAAGGTTAGGTTTAGACATAGTTTTACTGAGGTTAAGGTTAGGAATAAGGTTAGGTTTAGACATAGTTTTACTGAGGTTAAGGTTAGGAATAAGGTTAGGATTAGACATAGTTTTACTGAGGTTAAGGTTAGGAATATGGTTAGGTTTAGATATAGTTTTACTGAGGTTAAGGTTAGGAATAAGGTTAGGTTTAGACATAGTTTTACCAAGGTTAAGGTTAGGAATAAGGTTAGGTTTAGACATAGTTTTACTGAGGTTAAGGTTAGGAATACGGTCAGGTTTAGACATAGTTTTACTGAGGTTAAGTGTAGTAATAAGGTTAGGTTTAGATATAGTTTTAACGAGGTTAAGGTTAGGAATGAGGTTCTTCCTGACTGTACCCCCATGTCTGGGAGCCCAATCTTCCGGTTCTCGCTGTGTGTGTCCTCAGGTCACGGCGACAACGTCAAGTGTTTCTTCTGCGACGGAGGGCTGAGGAACTGGGAGCCCGGAGACGACCCGTGGCAGGAGCACGCCAAGTGGTTCCCACGGTACTACGAACGCCTCTCGTCTCTGAACCAGTGTTGTTTTTGGCAGCAATTTTTTCATTTTATTTTATTTTTAGTCATTAGTCTCTTGAATAGTTTTCATTTAGTTTTAGTCACATCTCAGTCACCCGGAATGTTTTAGTGTTTAGTCTAGTTTTAGTCGATTAAATATCATAAGATTTTAGTCGACTAAGTTGATGTAGTCGAACACAATGTATTTTGGCGGCCCTTGATGCCGTCGTAATGACTTATTTTGACTGAAAATAGCTGATCTACAAGCCCACAATGCGTTGCGCTGCAGAGCGTTGTGGGCTTGTAGATCACCTATTTTCAGCATGCAACTAATTGTAAAATGACTTATACTGGATCTTTTTTTCACTAGTCCCTTCCTAACATTTTAGTCTAGTTGTTATTTGTTGACAAATCTGTCAATATATATTGTCTTAGTTTTAGTCAACATAGCTTAGTTTTAATTTAGTTTCCATTTAGTTTTCGTCAGTGGAAAAAAGATAGTCGACGAACATTTTTCGTCTTAGTTTCAGTCGATGAAATCAACACGGCTCTGAATGTGTGCAAAATGGAACCAAACGGAACTAGTAAAAGTGCCCCTCGGGGCACACAAGTCTCCACCAGGCCAGGTCAGGTGTGTGGCCTCCTGGTAGCGCTATAATCTCCTGGTGGCGCTACGTTTCACAGAAGGTGGTCCTCAGACGAGCCCTCCATCGTCTCCTCCATTTAAAACAGAATCAATCTCCTAAACCAATAAGGTGGTTGTATGCCAACAGATTTTCCCTTCCGCTTAAAATCAGCCGGAACGACCCCAAGTCTGTCTGTGGTTTCATAAATATTTATACATACAATAAAAGTATGAATAGCAACGCTTCGTTCGCACCACATTTCAAGCTTGTAGATCTTCTCTTTTTGATGCTTTTGTTGTGTGACGTTCATTATAGAGCATTAATTTAGGAAAAAACTAAAACAAAACACAAAACAGTTAAAATATATGGAGATAATCAAGGTTTCTGCCCAGCCCTTTGTGAATGGTGTCTCTTGATGGTGGATTTAACTAAAGTGTATTTCCTCATCAGATGGTAGATTAAACTAACGTGTATTTCCTCATCAGATGGTAGATTTAACTAACGTGTATTTCCTCATCAGATGTGACTTCCTGCTGCAGACCAGAGGACAGGAATATGTCAACAACATCCAGGACTCCCACTTCCACCTCGGTCAGACCGTGGTAAGAAACATTAATATATCAACAACCCACTTCCACCTGGGGCAGACCGTGGTAGGAAACACTCAGTGATTTCACTTAATTCAAATATCACTTTTTTGTGTGCTGACCATAGAAGGAGTTCCTCCCTGTCCCCAGTGAGCCCCTGGGGTCAAAAAACCCTAGTTTCGGTGGCGGGTGAGAAAGCCTTCATCCAATCAGGATGAGAGGGGCCTTCCTCCAATCATGATCGAGTGCAGGGGGCGGGCCTTGGTGCACGTGCTGTTGGCCTGTCACACTTCCCCCCCACTGTAGTGCGTGCATGTGCACATCTTGTTACCGCAGCAGTCACTCAAATCACTGAATGCTCCTTTAATATGTCAACAATATGTTGAATCGATTCTGATCTATTCTTTCGTGACGCAAACTGACTTCTGTTCTGTGTTTGGTTGGTTCTCCAGGGTGGAATGCAGACTCCCATCAGTCGAGACATAGGCTCTGGAAACGGTATGTCACTGTGGCTGTGGTGTGGTGTGTGCTGTTTGGCTATTTATTTGGCAAGATGACCAGACTTTAAAGGAGAATTTCAGACTAGAAGGCTTTCTTACCTTTATTTGTAGTTGTTACGTCCCCACCATAGAGGTCCAGGTGTTATTTTGTACAAAAGCGCATTAATGGCTATTTCCACTACCATAAGCCCTCAATAAATAGGCCCTGCGGTAAGCCCCGCCCGCTCGCTCAGCTGCCTCGATACCGTTGTTAAGCAGGACAAACATCAGCGAACCTCCATTGAGGACCGTGTTATGTCGGCGTTTTTCCGAAGAGGAATAGAAGCATTCATATCAACAACATTCATACTATAATAACGCCATGGTGAAACGTTGCTGTTGGGCGTCCTGCAACAGTGCTTCATAGGCACCCAGAACGTTTGGGGCATTTATTTTTATTCCTTTCCCGTGGGTGCGCACAATGTTTACATTCTAGAGGAGGAAGCGGCGGTGGCGTCACTCGTTCACCCTCCCTGCTACTATCATACTAGTATTAACGTCAACCTTTACTAAACAATGGTTAAATCAATCGTCTAATAAACAACAAACAACTTACCTTGGAGCAAATGGTGTGCTTTGTAACTTTCTAGTTGCTTGTGTTGGACGGCAGCCACATAACTGTCTTCAACCACAGGCTCCAGTCACGTCCCCTCCCACTGCGGTTCAGAAAAAAAAGAACGCTGCTTACCCCCTTCTGCATGCAAAAAGTGAAGGTCCGCTAATGGTCTAAACTATTTTATTTGCCGTTCCTAAATTCAAAATAGTTTAGACCATTAGCGGACCTTCACTTTTTGGATACAATGTGCAGAAAATGGTAAGCAGCGTTCTTTTTCTGAACCGCAGTGGGAGGGAACGTGACTGGAGGCTGGAGACCAACACAAGCAACTGAGCGTGGAGATTAGAAAGTTACAAAGCACACCATTTGCTCCAAGGTAAGTTGTTAGTTGTTTATTAGACGATTGATTTAAACATTGTTTAGTAAAAGTTGACGTTAATAGTATGATTTAGTAGCAGGGAGGGTGAATGAGTGACCGCCGCGTCCTCCACCTCCAGAATGTAAACATTGACATGTGCATGATGTGCGCACCCACGGGGAAAGGAATAAAAAGAAATGCCCCAAACGTTCTGGGTACTTATTAAGCACTGTTGCAGGACGCCCAACAGCAACGTTTCACCATGGCGTTATTATAGTATGAATGTTGTTGATATGAATGCTTCTATTCCTCTTCGGAAAAACGCCGACATAACACGGTCCTCAATGGAGGTTCGCTGATGTTTGTCCTGCTTAACAACGGTATCGAGGCAGCTGAGCGAGCGGGCGGGGCTTACCGCAGGGCCTATTGAATGGGGCATTGGGTTGTTGTGCTAATTCGCTTATTTCCATCGTCTCAAAAATCGTCTCTTCATAATGTAAAATGTGTAAATAAATAGTATCCCAAGCGGCACACTTTACTACTTATTTAGATGGAAATAAGCGAATTAGCACAAAAACCCAACCCCCATTGAGGGCTTATGTTAGGGGAAAAAGCCAATAATGCACTTTTAGACATGGACGTCACAATTTACAGTGTACATGTATACTAATTCCCGTGCTGTGAGAACACTTTCTCACAGTGCGAAGCAAAAGCTCAAAATCTTTGAGTTTAAAACAAAAGAAAGACATGGATGGATGACGAACCTGCCCCAAATATCGCATTTTATGCAGTGATGCACATAAAGACAGCGTGCGCGAGATCGTGCACACAGGGATTTCGGACGGTTTTAGGTAGATTACATCGGCCAAACAAGCTAAAGGTTGCTACATTTTGCCACATTAAACCCCCGATTATAGGGAATAAAATGTTTACGTCATTTACATCAACGGTTATGATGTTTTTTTGATTAATTACATCAATTACGTATAAGGTGGTTAAGTAGCATGTGACATATCAAACTAGGGGGTTTTCATCATTCTGAATCCATTCCAAGCATTAGTTTTGCACAAAAAACACTCCTTGGGCTACAAACGGTAGCTATGGCCGGAAGGATCGACATATGGAATGTCAGAACAGGTCAGCTCCATATATGGAGATCTAAGGGTTTGAGGTCAGATGTCAAGCTCTTGGCTGGCTACATAGATCTATAGGTGATGATCCAGTCTTCTGGTGTATGGTTATTCAGGGTTTGATGAGGTCAGTGTCGCGGACTTCATATATGGAGACGGCCATATATGGTGGCGGCGTGATAGAGTCACTGGACGGAGTCCAGAGGTTTTGCAGGTTTTCATAGTAATCTGTGACCTATGGTCGCAATAAACCCAGTTTACCCTACTAGTTTGTGTGCGTCCTCCTGTCCTGTCCGGTCCCGCAGACGTGGTGGCCTCTGGGCTGTGGGCTTTTAGTTCTTCTTGTGTCGTTTATAAATATTAGACATGAACGTGCCCGTCGGCCACCGGCCTATTGGGAACGATGCAACTTTGGAACCTAATAGTATCCGTTGTCATGGCACCAGTTTTAAATATCTGTCCCACATGTAGATCTCTGTATGAGCGTGTGGTTGAAGAGTGCAAACTGACTGTGAAAAGTGGAGTGGTTAAGTAATGAATTGGCAGGTGTGGGGTTGCCATGGCAGCCTCTGGCTGGAAATTGCCTTAGGAATTGGTCTCATTAGGCCAACTGGCAGAGCCAGAGGCTGGACATTTCACAGGTGAGGGGATTTAAGGCAGAGCCTGACCAGAGCCTTGTGTGGTGGTTCTGGATAACTGAGAATACCGGGGCACCGGGCACTGCACTCCCTGCGGGAGTGTGGAACGCATGTGTCAAATTTGATCGGTGGGGTAAACGGTTCTCAACTTACGAGCCGCGCCACATTTATGTAAGGGATAATATCTGGCTAGGTGGTCATTGACAGGGAGTTTAACCACCGAGGCCGAGGTGGTTAAACTCCCTGAAGGTGAATTATATATCCAGACAATGACCACCTAGCCAGATATTATCCGCTTAACAAAAAAAAGTATTCCATAAGTTCGCGCTGGCTGCGTCTGGCCAGCTGCAGGGCTGGAGCACTGTTGGAAAACAAGGAAGTGAGTTGATAAAATATAATCCATTTTAGGGTACTGTTTCGTCTATTTCTCGCTCAAATGTTTTCAAAAACTTTTTTGAGAGCAATGTTTAGCTGTAAATTACATTGTTTGTCACTAGTGTGTGTGTGTGTGTGTGTGTGTGTTTACATGGCTGTCATGTTGGAAACAGCAGTAAATCAAGCGGGGCACAGCCGCGCAGCTGGTGCTCAGAGGGTTTGATTAGGCAGAGGTCTGTTATAAAGCGGAGCGGTCATTATGATGAGATAACTCACCGCTGAATTCAGCGATTGACCAATCAGAATCAAGCAGTCAACCAAGCCATGTAATAAAGTAGGATAATAATAACTGTTCCCAGACGTGGTGGGCTCGGGGCTGGGGGCCGGCTCGGCCATGCTGTCCCCCGTGGTGCAGTCTGTGGTCAGGATGGGCTTCGAGGCGGCCGTGGTGGAGAGCCTGGTCCGGACCAAGTACCTTCTGACCGGACGACACTACACCAACGTGTCCGACCTGGTGACCGACGTCCTGCAGGCCGAGGAGGAGGACCGGCAGCAGCAGCAACGGGACAGGACCACCACCCAGACCCAGAACAGAGGTAAGCGTTAGTCCTGGTGGTGTCCCACTGGGACCACCCAGACCCAGAACAGAGGTAAGCGTTAGTCCTGGTGGTGTCCCACTGGGACCACCCAGACCCAGAACAGAGGTAAGCGTTAGTCCTGGTGGTGTCCCACTGGGACCACCCAGACCCAGAACAGAGGTAAGCGTTAGTCCTGGTGGTGTCCCACTGGGACCACCCAGACCCAGAACAGAGGTAAGCGTTAGTCCTGGTGGTGTCCCACTGGGACCACCCAGACCCAGAACAGAGGTAAGCGTTAGTCCTGGTGGTGTCCCACTGGGACCACCCAGACCCAGAACAGAGGTAAGCGTTAGTCCTGGTGGTGTCCCACTGGGACCACCCAGACCCAGAACAGAGGTACTGTTAAACCCATTTAGACCTGAGGAGGATTCTACAAATGCCAGTTTTCTGAAAAACCCTATGTTTCTATGTCGAGTCGTGACTCGTGATCAAACATTTTCATGTCAAGGACCCCCCAACACATATATGCAAATTTTGAGTTTAGTTTTAGTCATAGTCTTTTGAATAGTTTTCATTTAGTCACATTTTAGTCACCCGGAATGTTCTAGTGTTGGTCCAGTTTCAGCAGACAAAATATCATACGATTTTGTCGACTTAAATCTACAGTTGATTTAGTCGACTAAAATGTGTTTTGACAGGCCTTGATGTCGTTGTAATGGCATATTCTACACTTTTGTTGCATGCTGAAAATAGCAGATATACAAGCTCACAACGCGCCGCGTGCTGCGACGCGTTGTGAGCTTGTAGATCTGCTATTTTCAGCATGCAACCTAGCATAAAACTGGATCTCTTGTCCACTAGTCCCTCCCATTTTAGTCAGACATAGTCTTTTTCATAGATTTTTATTTTGGTTTTATTTAGTTTTAGTCAGTGAAAAAGGGTAGCAGACGAACATTTTTCGTCTTAGTTTTAGTCGACGAAAACAACACTGGTCTGGGGAGAGCAATGGACAGATGATCCAAGCCGCTTCTTTTCACCTGACAGGGGGTTGTTTCGCCGGCAGGACGTAGCCAGCTCCTCCGCCCAAATAGCTAAAGACTGAATCAAGCAAGTAGACATTACCATTGACCACACGGCCATCTTGCCATTAAGTTAATGCCAGGGTGGTAACCATAGACATATAAACGTAGACGCCCTTTCCGGCTCTGGAGTGCATGTGCTCAAGGGAGGGCAAAACATTCCCGAGGTTCCTTGCGAAGCCCCGCGGAAGCATGAGCGTACATCACAGAGCGCATGTTCGGGTCTGATAAGTCAGCGTGACGTAACGTGCCTTCCACACTCTTGCACACATATGGCTCCAACGAACTGCAACGCCCAATGAGGCATCTATGGTGGTAACTAGGTGCAATTTCCCATCTAAATGGTAAATGGTGCATTTATATAGCACCTTTATCCAAGGCGCTTTACATAGATTGTGCATTTGATTACATTCACCCATTCACAGTCACACACACATTCATACACCGACGGCGGCGGAAACTATGCAAGGCACCAACCAGCACATCTGGTCTGGGGAGTCTGGGGAGCCCGGGTTCGAGCTGGCAATCTTACGGTTACCATCCAGCCACTCTACCCCTGAGCCACTGCCGCCCATCTGATTGTATTAAACAACTTTAAACTCACCAACATTGCAGCTGTACGAAAAGCTTGAATTATCCTCTTTCTATAAGTGTTTGTTTCATACAAATCCAGCTGTACGAAAAGCTTGAATTATCCTCTTTCTATAAGTGTTTGTTTCATACAAATCCACCGTAGACATGTCATGTAATGAGCTATTTTCTGTCCTTGCAGGTGATTATTTTTAAGTGTCAGAGTTTGGAATTGCTCGTTGGATATCACTCAACGACCTGTGCGTACCACCTGTTTTGAATTTGCACATAATGCAGGAGGCAGCAGGACGTTGCTTTACTGAAAGCGAGCGCTTCCGAACTCTGATGGCAAGATGGGGGCTCAAAGGGGGGATGGGGGATCAAAGGGGGCTTCAGCCCGTGCCCTTTTACCCGTCTGTAAAACTCCAGACCATGAATGCAACTATTTACTATGGTGAAAGAAGGCCATACCCGAGAATTGATTTATTCTGAACTCTCCTGATTTTGAACGCAGCATTTTGAGTTGAAAGAATTGGTTTAGAAATCCATGTCATCGCCGCATCTCCAGTAGCCAATGAGTTACTGGAAAATAGCAGATTGGAAAATAGCCGATCTACAAGCTCTTAGGGAATTTCAGCCCCTGCCTCTGTAACACTCTTCTGCACGTCCCAGGGTGTGCATATAGTCAAAACCCAATATTTGAAATATGTCAAATAAAAGTCTTGTGTATTTATGTGGTGCTGGTGTGTCGATCCCCTCAGAGTCAGATGTGAGACAGGGTCCCAGCGCTGGAATTGTGAGGAGCCAGATGCCTGTCCGAGAGAAAGGTACCACAAAAACAACACACTTTATACATCTAGACCCACTATTATCACCAAAGTCCCGCGTTATACCAGACTGTTTGTTGCCTCTCACAATTCTCAAATGCTTCCATCTTGCAGTCTGGAGCAACGGAAGAGCTGTCATGAGTCAAATATATAATAAAGCGGAAGTGGAGCCTCCTCCCCACTTCCGTTTCGTCTTTACAGTCGCGCAAATTTATCCTATAATATAAATAAAACTTATCTAAGCATCTAAGCTTGCTGCTTAGCAGAAAAGGAAATAAAATGTAAAGATATTTAAACATATTTTTTCGCGAACGGAAATGGGAGCTTCCTTACTCGGATTTAGTTCCAGACTATATATAACTAGAAAAAGTGCCCTTCCGGGCACAGGTCTCCACCAGGTTATCCACAGATCCGTGCAGTTAGAGGTAAAAACACTTTTCGGCCAGTTATAGCACCACCTTGAGGCTGAGTTGAAATTGTTCATGTGGCATTTCGTCCTCGGCCTAGTGGGAATGTGGGTGCACAATTTCACGGAAATCAAGCGATGTGTTCATGATTTGCAGCATTTTGTTTGAAACTGAGCACTCCTGTGAACTTTGGAAGCCAATCTTAACCAATCAGGATGGAGTCTGATAAATCTGAAAGACCCGTTTCGTTGAATGGCTCTAGAGAGACTGTGTACCAATTTGCGTGATGTTTGGACAAAATCTGTAGGTGTACTGTGCAAAAACTTGTTTTGCACAAAGCGGCCTCCTGGTGGCGCTATAACAGGCCGTTCTGGAAAGTTTGGGGCAGAGGTTCATGGTTGGCATCCAGGGAGTGTGTGTGCAAAATATGGCATGGAAAAACTTGTTTTGCACAAAGCGGCCTCCTGGTGGCGCTATAACAGGCCGTTCTGGAAAGTGTGGGGCAGAGGTTCATGGTTGGCATCCAGGGAGTGTGTGTGCAAAATATGGCATCGACCGGGTTAACGGTGGCCGAGATTAGCTGTTCACGGACACACACACGGACACACAAACGGACGGACACACAAACGGACGGACACGCGGACGGACGGAGTGCAAAACATACTCTCCCCACATGCCTTCGGCCTGGTGGAGACAACTACACCTATTTAGGAGGTGTAGTTCCAGACTCTATATAGCATTCAGGAGGTGTAGTTCCAGACTATATATAGCATTCAGGAGGTGTAGTTCCAGACTCTATATAGCATTCAGGAGGTGTAGTTCCAGACTCTATATAGCATTCAGGAGGTGTAGTTCCAGACTCTATATAGCATTCAGGAGGTGTAGTTCCAGACTATATATAGCATTCAGGAGGTGTAGTTCCAGACTCTATATAGCATTCAGGAGGTGTAGTTCCAGACTCTATATAGCATTCAGGAGGTGTAGTTCCAGACTCTATATAGCATTCAGGAGGTGTAGTTCCAGACTCTATATATCATTTGGAGATTTTGGAATAGTCTGGATACACGAGACCACACTGTAGACCAACTATTTGATTACAAACATTGAAGAGTGCACAGTGCCATCTGCTGGTCAGAGTTAGGTTAGTTCCACATGGTATCAAGTTCGGACTCGCCACAACTGATTTCACTGTCATTTGGATTCTACAGAAGTATTTTACAGAATCATGTTGCGCATCAAAATGTTTGCATGTTCTCCCCGTGTCCCCTAGGGTAGGTACCCTCACAAAAACATGCAGTAATCCTGGTCTCTAAACTGCCGCCCCCTGGCCAGCCAGGGCGCCTGATGGAGGGGAAAAGAACTGGTTGGAATAACGTGTTCCTTCCACGCGCTGTCCAACCAGGGAAACTTCCCCCTGTCAGGTGTAAAGGAGCAACTTGGACACTCAGGCATGAAGGAAGCATGAGTTCAAGTCCGTTGCTCTCCCCAGGTTGGCGGAGGGTGTGTAGAGCCCAGGATCACATTAGATAATTGACACAGGGTGAAAAATGGGTTACAAAATCGTGGGATAAAAATTATATATAAAATAAAATAAAATAGCAGATCTTCAAGCTACAAACACACCTGTAACGTGTTGTGAGCACATAGATAGGCTATTCTCTGTATACTGTAGATGAAAAAGTGTTCAAAGTATAGCCAATAGAATAGATTAGATTAAAGATATTTCATGAAAGCAAAGGCAGGCGTCAACCTGCAATCTCTTCAACTGGAATGCAGAACATATGGGTTTAGAAAAAACATCAACAAAACATTCATGAAACAGTTTAGGGAACTGTGCTAGCGTGGGTCGGTGGGTAGGCTCCTTTCACTCAGTTTCACAAATCACAGATTGGGACAAACGTAATCTTCCAGTGGGGACTCCTCACTGGCAGGTCATTTTGTATTTTAATGTGTAGTCAGACAGTCAGTTTGTGAAATTAGCAGAAGATTTTTGAAAAAGTTTCATAAACCTGGCACAGCTAAATTACTTCTCTATGACATATTTACAAAGACTAAAAACATTCTCAGTGATTTCAGTTAATTTTACTTAGTGTTAGTTTTGCGGAGACTCTTTTTTCAGTGAACTCAAATGTTTTGTCAATTCTAGTTTTCTAGATTTCATTTATTGGTTGCAGTTAAAGGTATATTCAGTGATTTCACTTAATTCAAATATCACTTATTTTTTTGTTTTGTTGTGATAATCCTCCCTACTATAGAGTGTGCTGACCATATAAGGAGTTCCTCCCTGTCCCCAGTTAACCCCTGGGGGTCAAAAAACCAGCCAAAAACGAAACCACTGATTATACCTTTAAAGGGGCACTTTTCAACCTTATTGTCATTTACTACACGGCTCCGTTGAATGCTGTAATTTATGTTTTTCCTTTCTTTTTTAAAATAAAAATCTGTCGCAGATACAGCGACTGTAGCGTGATCAAGCAGGGCATTCATTTACGAGAAAAAACCCCATAAAAAGTTAAAATACAGATATACGAATTCAATTCAATTCAATTCAATTCAATTCAATTCAATTCAATTCAATTCAATTCAATTCAATTCAATTCAATTCAATTCAATTCAATTCAATTCAATTCAATTCCCTCCCCTCCCCTCCCTGCCCTCCAGTGGTGGGCGACCCCAGCCCAGAGGAGCTCCTTCGCCAGCTGCAGGAGGAGAGGACGTGCAAGGTGTGCATGGACAAGCTGGTGAGCATGGTGTTCATCCCCTGTGGTCATCTGGTGGTGTGTGGAGACTGCGCCGCCAGCCTGCGCCACTGTCCCATCTGCAGGGCGGTCATCAGGGGAAGCGTCCGCGCCTTCATGTCCTAACCCATTTAGGCCTGCCATCGACATTTAAAAAAAAAAGTCTTCTAAATCATGACAAATTTCTGGAAAACCTCATGTTTCTATATCAGTGGTTCTCAATATTCCATGTCAAGGACCGCCAAAAATGATGTTATCTGATAATATGTTGTTCCAGGGACCCCCCCATCCAAAAGCAAAGATTTGAGTTAAAAACGTTCGCCCTGAAAGAATATATATTCAAAGATTTGCAGCACATTTTCACGATTTTTCGAAAAATCTCAGATCGACAAGCTGGTAGATCTGCTATTTTTCAATAGCTAAAGTATAACATAATGCTTAAAACACCCAAAAGGGGTTCCCGCCCAGAATGGGCTAAACACACTGTTCCCATATCTGCAGGGCGGTCTGTTTGGCGGGTCAAATCTTAGGACGCATCACCCGGCAGTGTGAGGGCATTCATGTCCTAAAACACACGTTGGGTAATACGTTTGCAACGAGCACATTGGTGTGCCCTCTTGTTGTTTGTTTATTCTGTTCTCTCGGTACGTTGTCGTTCGGGAATCGAGTGTGCTCGCTGCGCCCCCAGGGTGTGTTGAGTGCCCGCACTGACCTGAACAATACTCAGAAGGTGGGGTTGTCGAGTGTGAGTGCGTCACTGCCGTGTCTCAAGGGTAACAGGTACCGTCACCCATAATCCCCTCGTTGGGTTTTTTTTCCCCCCGTCAACCTCACGCCGACCGATCGGTGCGGCGGTTCTTGTATTCTTTATTTTGTTTTACTGGGAATAAGGTTAGAAATAAGTTTAGGGTTAGGGATATAGTTCTACTGGGGTTAAGTTTAGGTACTGTATAGGGTTAGGTTTAGGCATATCGTTTTATTGAGGTTAAGGTTAGGAGTTCCGCCGGCTGTACGCCTGGCGCGAGTTGGTAAAAGGGTGACTTCATTGGTATTCATCTTGAGCGCTTCCCTGCGGCGAACGATGTTGAAGGACATGGTTGCAAAATGCAGCATTTGCGGCCTAATTGGTCCTTTGAGTTTTACTAATACACACACGCAACAACGTGTTGTTTTGACTGGTCGTTCGTGAATAAGCCACACTCTTGCACGCTTTATGATGTCACCGCCCAGCACGCTCTAAAAACTGAGCGCATTCCCGCTGCGCATTCCCTGAACGCACCCCCAATGAAAAACACTTCCACACCGCCACAGATTAGGATCATTTTGGGCGATTTGAACTATTCTGTGTTTCTTAACCCTAGAACACTAAACACGGGTGATTTTCACCCGGGCAATTATATTGTTGTAATTGTCATAATGTTGCTGATGTCTGAGGTGGGTGGGTGTTTGTTTTTAGTTCAACGTTTGTTTTTAAAACGCCATTGACAATGAAGGGAAAATTGACGTCATATTGTCCCTCATTACGTCATATTGTCTCTTTATCGTTAATGCCGTTTAATGTTTTTGTTGTCACGTTTGTTTTACATCACCATTGCATCACCCAATCAACATGAGTTAGACTTTAATATATTAGCGCCCCTCACTTCCCACAGGTGTGATTTTTTCTTCTCCTACAGGCAGGTGTTCGGGTGAATGTCACTCGTGTTTACTGTTTAGTGAAAAATCCCATACACCCACAATGGGATTTTCTTATTCTATTTTATTTTGTCTCTTCACTGAACCATTCTCACATGGAATGAGTGGACCAAAGGAGAAGTTCCCAGCTCCATCATTTTGTGTTTGTTTGTAGTAATATCTTTAAAATAATACCCACATTTTTCACAGATTTCGCCCATCTCCATTATATCTATTTTTCCAAGTTGCCATGCATTGCTGTACTTCAATATATTTTTGATAAATGAGTGACAGTGTGTACATTTTGCTTTCAACACTGAGCAGCTTCTTTTTTTACAGTGTGCTTTACGTTTTCATCGTTTGATTTGCCCTATAGTAGCGATTATTTATTTTATTTTTTTAAAGAAAGAAGATGAATTGAACACGTTGGCTTTGTTTAGTGATTGCTGAGATTGTCAAGGAGTTTATACTGTATATACGATCGATCTTTCTATATAATAAACACATTAATAGTGTGAACCGTGTTTGCCTGGCTATCATTTCCAAGTCGACGAAGTTCCGAGAACTGCATGACATACTGTTTTTTTTCTCCCTTTTTTACTTTAACTGTAGTGTATATGTGATGATTTCCTTTTTTTTCAGAGAAGTGTATATCTGTACATCATTAAATGTTTTGATGAATTGAAAATGGAGGACCCTGATGTAAACAAGACAGTTGTCATGTTGCACACAAGCCTAAAATTGCTGATATTTGCGTCGCCCTCGTTGAAAACAATGTATTTCAAACTCCAGCTTGTCCCTCTCCAGGCTGCATGAACAGAGCTCGAGCACTCAGTTTTCTGTCCCCTCAATGTCGTAACTCTGTCTTATACTCTATGGCTCTGACAACAACAGACCACACAAACGTCAGCACCATTAAAAGTACTTTTTCAGTTTTATTTTTATTATGATTAACAAACAGCTATGTACACACAAAGCACATGTTCTGGACCAATAGGGTCACACCATCAGGGGGGGTCACATGATGATAGGGGGTGGGGGGAGGGGGCTAACAGGACTAAAAGAGAAATACAAAAAGATCGTTTGGACTTTTTTCAGTACAAAGAAACAGAATTATCTACAAAGGGCCGGGGGATCTTTTTTCTTCTTCTTCCAATACAATCTACACAGTACAAGCTTCTGGTATACTGTGTGTGTGTGTGTGTGTGTGTGTGTGTGTGTGTGTGTGTGTGTGTGTGTGTGTGTGTGTGTGTGTGTGTGTGTGTGTGTGTGTGTGTGTGTGTGTGTACGCATGTGCGAGTGTGCTTATCAACGGTATGCAAGTTAACAAAAAATAAAATGTAACGTGTATGAACTGAATGGGATTACATGTAGGCAATTATTTTCTTCAAACCAATAAATACAAATACAATAATAATAATAATAATAATAATAATTGATTGACCAGTCGAATCTCAGGCATAGGCATTCAAAATCTGTGAATCCTGATAATATTAAATCATGTAATTCTGCTCTTTCAAAAAAAAAGAAAAGAAAAGAAAAAGGTTGATAAAGTTGTATATCACAGTGTTTAAAGGACCACTTCACCACTTTTCAACCTATCTTCATATAATAGGTCCTCATTAATAATCATGATAAAATGGCACGATTCTTTTCTACTCAGTCTGTGTCTCATAGGAGGGCTGTGGGCAGTTTAGAAACCGTCTTCCAGTGACATCATCATTAGGCAGATCTTTTTTTAAACAAGACTTTTTTTACAAAGATGTTTAGATTTTCATTATCGTGAAAATGATGGCTAGAAACTTGTATTCCCCATCGATGATGTCACTGGAAGACGGTTTCTGAACTGCCCACAGCCCTCCTATGAGACACAGACTGAGTTTCATGATTATTAGTGAGGACCTATTATATGAAGATAGGTTGAAAAGTGGTGAAGTGGTCCTTTAGGACAAAAGCACATTTTGAATACAAATTTACAACAAAGAAAAGGACCTGGGTTTAAATTAATGAACTCATTTAACCATTAAATTAATATATCGTGAGAAACAACAAGCAACACCATACATACAATTAAGCACCTATTGGTGTGATTTACGGTCAATTAAAGAGCTCCAGAATAACATAACAATAATATAACACGTTTTTAAGATGAGAGCACAGAACACTTAGTAGCCTTTTCATCCTGCACATGAACACATTCGCCGCCAGAGGGCATCAGTTATTCATAAGAAACATTAAGGACAGGAAGAGAGAGAGAGAGAGACTGAGAGACTGTAGGCCATGTACATATTAATACTCTATGATATATATAGGCTAGATGGCTCAAGGCGGAGTCTCTTACGTAGTTCACCCGCAGCCATCTTACTGAGGGGCTACAGTACAGTATGTTCAATGGCAGCTCAATCAAAAACTCCCTCAAATCTTGACGGATTTACAAACGGGTTGGTTTAATACAAACGTTATCAACGTGGCTATGATTCAGGACGCTGCTTATTCTTTTTTAATAAAACATGTCATATAAAAGTATGCGGACGTCTCTGACTTGTATAACAAACCAACCCGTTTGAAAATCGGTTGAAAATTAAGCAAGTTATGGTTATTTAAAAAGTATTTGCCCATAGACACAATGTTATGCTGCCCCTCTGTAAGATGGCCGCCACGTAGCAACGTCGCTCTCATTGGCCAGCAGCGCGGGTGACCGGGTGAGCCATCTAGCTTTCTTATATGCTGTAGGCTACTATGAAGAAGCAAAGTGCTGATGGCTTCAATGAGGCAGGTCCGTGATTGGTTGGTTGGTTTTCTTTTATCTCTCACCACCAACTACAGGAAATAATAAACATTCTTTCGATTCCGTGACGTCGCGTGACCCAGAGAGTCAAAATTTACTAATAATGTTGTTGTAGCCCAAAGTGGGGTCCGGGGACCCCAGGGGTCCTTGAGGGAGTTCCATGGGGTCCCCAGCTAAATGATAGTTTGGAACCAAAATGGACCCTTATGGGTCTGTAACTGTGGGGGGTCCCAGAGATAGAAATGCCATTAAATGGGTGGTCTGTAAACTAATTCATGTCAAACTGCATGGGGGTCCTTGAAATTAAACGGGTTGAGAATCACCGCTATAGAGCTGCCAAACATCTTCTCTTATATGGGGGTCCTTCCCGCGGGCTAATGAGGATCATTTTAGGGGTCCTTGACATGAAAAAGTTTTGGAACCACTGACATTAAAGTAGTGGTAGAAAGTAACCTTAATTTAAGTAATAATGAATTTTATTTTTATTTTATATTGCACTTTTCATTCACAAGGAATCTCAGAGTGCTACAAGGTTAAAAACATATGGTCTATCATAAAGGTTAAAAACAGGGTTAACAAAAACAGTGCAAAGCGACAGTTCAGCACAAAAAGGCCTTCCGAAACAGGAAGGTTTTCAGGCCTGTTTTAAAACATTCCACAGTCTGCGGCACTCTCAGGTCCATGGGGAGGCTATTCCATAGACGTGGTGCTGCTGAGCAAAAGGCCCGGTCCCCCATGGTGCGCAGTTTGGTGTCAGGAACATGGAGTAGTAGTTTGTTTGCAGATCTGAGGGTGCGGGTGGAGGATGTTTTTGGAGGGGTGATTAGTTCCTGTAGG
Organism: Protomyctophum parallelum; assembly: GCF_964188405.1. Classification (NCBI taxonomy): domain Eukaryota; kingdom Metazoa; phylum Chordata; class Actinopteri; order Myctophiformes; family Myctophidae; genus Protomyctophum; species Protomyctophum parallelum. The sequence goes on along the minus strand of NC_139705.1, from coordinate 28,947,525 downwards.
TAAGGAGGGGCGTGTCCGTTTATGCAGTTGAATGTTATCAGCAGAACCTTGTAGTCGATCCTGGCCGTAACGGGGAGCCAGTGCAGTGTGAAGAGGATGGGTGTGATATGGTCATGTTTGCGGACTCTCATTAGGACCCTGTCAGCGCTGTTCTGTATGTACTGCAGCTTTTGTAGATGTTTGCCAGGAATCCCAATGAAGAGGGCGTTGCAGTAGTCCAGTCTAGAGGAGATAAAGGCATGGACGAGCTTCTCTGCATCTGACTGGGTTAGAAGGGGGCGGAGTTTGGAGATGTTTTTGAGATGGTAAAATGCGGTTCTACATAGATTTTTTATGTGGTCACTGAATGTCAGGTGAGGATCAAACTTGACACCCAGGTTTGTGACTGAGGAGGAGAAGGGGATAACCTGGCCGTCGAAGGTGAGATGGGACATGGGGCATGAAAGAATCTGGTGTGGTGTGCCAACAAGAAGGGCTTCAGTTTTGCTACTGTTTAACTGAAGGAAGTTGTTGCTCATCCATGCCTTTATCTCCCCAAGACCGGTGGTGAGACATGATATGGCTGCAGAGGGGTTGGGGGCAGTCTTAATGTACAGCTGGGTGTCATCAGCGTAACAGTGGAAGGAAAGTCCACGTCCGCTGATGACACGACCAAGGGGCAGCATATAGATAATAAATAAGAGCGGACCAAGAACCGAACCCTGCGGAACACCACACGTGACAGGGAGCAGCTTGGACTTGCACCCACCCAGTGAAACATATTCAGTCCTATCAGACAGGTAGGACTGAAACCACTTAAGTGCAGTGCCTGACAGTCCAGTGGCAGTGTGTAGACACTCCAGGAGGATAGCATGATCCACCGTATCAAATGCAGCGGTTAGGTCAAGGAGGATGAGGAGAGATGGTGATCCTTCATCAGCTGCCATCAAGAGGTCATTTGTCACCCTCAGCAGGGCCGTTTCAGTACTGTGGGCTGTACGAAACCCAGACTGAAATGTCTCAAAAAGGTCGTTGTGTTTGAGATGGTCCTGGAGCTGAGAGGCAACCACCTTCTCCAACACCTTGGACAGGAAGGCGAGGTTGGAGATAGGCCTGTAATTGGCCAGAACCTCCGGGTCCAGGGTGGGCTTTTTTAGAAGGGGACGGATGACAGCAACCTTAAGAGCAGTTGGGACATGACCAGTTTGAAGGGAGATGTTGACAGTTTGTGTAATGAGAGGACTGAGGGTGGGAATGTGTGGTTTAAGCAGAGCAGTGGGAATGGGGTCCAGGGCACATGTGCAGGATTTCATCTTGCTGAGGATTTTCTCCATGTGGCTCTGCTGAACCTCAGTGAAATATGGGAGGGGCGGCACAATCCCCGGCAGGGGGTTGGTGCCAGAAGAAGGCAGGGGGGAGGGGGTGGGCATCAGAGAGCAAATGTTGTTGACCTTGGATCTAAAAAAGTCAATAAAATGATTACATTGCTCCTCAGTTGCCTCAGTTGAGGAAGATGATTGTGGCTTCAGAAGATTGTCTATAGTGGAAAAAAAGTGTTTAGAGTTGCCAGGGTTTTTATTGATTAGGTCGCAGTAGGACTGAGACTGAGCATCTTTAAGGGATTTGGAATATGCCTTTTGATGCTCACGGAAAATCTGCTTATGCACAGTGAACCCAGAGTGCTTGAAGCGTCGTTCCAGAACCCACCCAGTTCTTTTCATTTTCCGCAGTCCCAAGGGGCGGAGCGTGAAAATCTGACCTCACGTGTCTTGACAGGGGCATGGAGGTCAAAAACACTGCTCAAGGATGTGTTATAGTGCTCTACTATTTCATCCACTGATGCAGAGACTGGGAGGGAGATGTTCTGAAGATCCATGGTCATCGTGGCTGGATCAATGTTTTTCCAGTTTCGGAAAACCATTTTCCGCTTCGGTCTGGTAGGGGGCAGCAGAAATGTCAAGGTTATTGAGACCACCATGTGGTCAGACACACCCAGACTGTAGACCTGCAGGTTGTTAATGGGGGCAGAGTCAGTGATGACTAAGTCAAGGGTGTGCCCCTTGTTGTGAGTAGGAACCCCAACATGTTGCTGCAGACCAAGACACTCAAGTGCACTCAAGAACTCTGCTGCAAAACGACAGGAGGGATTGTCCACATGAATATTCAGATCACCAATAATCAGTGTTTGATGACACAGTGCAGAGTGAGGTGAGTAAATCATGTAGACTAGTAGACTACTGTAGGCCTACTTAAGTACAAATTTGAGTTATTTGCACTTTTTTGGAGCATTTACAATTTACAATACTTTCACTTCTACTCCACTACATATCAGAGACAAATATTGTACTTTTATTCCATTACAATTATTTGAAAACTTTAGTTACTTGTAGATTTTGATTATGATTACAAAACATACATTCACCACTATTCGGCCCCGTATACATTTGAGCCATTCGGAAAGAGCAGATCTACAATGTGTCGCGACTCGCGATGCAACACATTGTGAGCTTGTAGATCTGCTCTTTTGATACATTACACTTTTTGATGCCAATACCGATGTACTTTGTACATTTTAATAGATCTTTAGCTAAGCCCCGCCCCCTCTCCCCATGAGTTGGACACTTCCCAGCCTTCCCAGACTAAGAAACTCATTCATTCCAATGCAAATATCAGGGATTTTTTACACATTAAATACTCGTTCATTTTTGGACACAGACCTTCAAAACCTCTTCCAAATCCGTCAACAAGGCCTGCCATATGCACTGGAAAAATATGTGCATGACATTTCTGTTTTTAAAACAATGGAGAGGTTTAGCTGTGATTGGACCATGGCAGTTTGGGGAGGGGCTTAGCTAAAAGTCTATTCCGGACTTTAACTTTTTTCGATATTGCAGTATTGATACTTTTACTGTAAGTAAAAACATTTTTTCCACCAATGCCTGAGGGCCCATTGGATCTGTTTTTCCCATTCCCTGAAAATTAACAGTTTTGGACATACATGGTTTCCATGGAGACGGCGAAGGTGATTGGCTATTTATTTAAAGGGACACTTCACCCTTTTATGTCAATGACGTTTAGAAGATTTAGAACAATTTCTTGGGGGTCTGTGTAATATGTGGTTTTAGATATTTTAGATTTTAGCAGTGAGCTAGTCCAGGAAGTACTGTAGTGTCATTAACATGTAATTCTTTTGGCAAAAATGGTGAAGTGTCCCTTTTATTTAACCATACAAGTGTATTTTGTGGGGGGGGGGGGGTAGCCGATCTACAAGCTCGCAACGCGTTGCAACGCAACGCGTTGTGAGCTTGTAGATCGGCTATTTTCAGCCGGCGGTTTACAGTGGTTAATAACAAGGGGTTATACATTAGCACCAGTCCCCCGGCCCCCCGCCCCCCCCCTCCTCACCCCCGCCCCTTTACCAGACGCATACAACTTCTGTATTTTAACCGACACAATACAATATGTATACAATATGTATACAATAGTTTATCATACAAAAAGAACACCGTATTAGAAACATGCGCTATAAAAAAAACTATCACAACTTATGAGAGTCTGTAACTGGTGTGAACTGTTGCTGTGTTTTCGTTGCTTTTCTAAGATGTACTACTTTTACACTTAAAAAAAACATAGGCTACACACCATCACCATCATCATCATCATCATCATCATCATCATCATCATCATCCCATTGTATATTGTCACAGTATGGAGGGCATCAATTACACTTTCTCTATTGTCCTCCAAAATATAGTGTATAACCTGTACTCTGTGTGTGTGTGTGTGTGTGTGTGTGTGTGTGTGTGTGTGTGTGTGTGTGTGTGTGTGTGTGTGTGTGTGTGTGTGTGTGTGTTTGTGTCAGCCGTGGGAATGTGTCAGTATACTTAGAGGCTTGAAAGGAGAGGGGTGGTTGAGTCTCAATTTAAAGAACGGGAAAAAAAGAAGACCGTCTTGCTTTCGCTGCTTTTGCTGTGTCACACACGCGAGCGGGGTGCACACACACACACACACACACACACACACACACACACACACACACACACACACACACACACACACACACACACACACACACAGAGAGAGACAGAGAGAGAGAGAATTGGACACATAATGGACAGAGAACATACTGATTTGGTCATCAGCAGAAACAAGTCACAGCATAATAGGCCTTTTCCAGAGATGAACAGTAGTGGGTATACTCTTTACGTCCCATTATTGTTGAATCTGTGCTTTATTTTTAACTCCCGTCGCGCGTTTCACTTCGCTTTGCATCGGTGTGTTTCAGACGGCGTGGTATCCATGAGCTCCCCCCCCCCTCATGAGGCCCTGCATTATTTACATGTTCTATTTCTGACAAACAGAAACAACGCAACGGAACGGCGCCTCCTGTGGGTTTGACCACACCGTTATAATCCTCAGCCTTTACGGAAATAATCTATAAATAATATGGAGTTGAAAGGTTTCCGCCAACCAGACAGCAACATGTAGGGTTAATATGGAGTTGAAAGGTTTCCGCCCATACAGCAACATGTAGGGTTGTTCAGAAAACTATTAGGAATTAGAAGACATTTGTAGAAACGGCCTCGGGTCTTCACGGGTTATATGATTACTCAGGATATCTACTGTGTGCTTTTGTTTTCCCACCCCCCCCCTCTCTCTCTCTCTCTCTCTCTCTCTCTCTCTCTCTCTCTCCCTGTGTTGCGTATTGCATCCATGCATGCCAGATCCTGGCTCTAAAGTAAACAGGCACACACACACTCCAGGAGTCTCCAGTGTAATTGAGGCTCTGCGATACGAGACTCTCAGAGTTCACCCCATGATTACACCCACAACACACACTAAGAAACCACCTAACTCCATGCGTGAGGTTTTTTGTGGCTTTCGCCTTTATTTTATATTTTTTTTATGGAGGGACAGACAGTAGGCTGACAGGAAACGGGGAGAGAGATGGTGGGGTGGGTGACATGCAGTAAGGGCCGTCGGGATCGGGAGTGGAACCCGCGGCACACTGCCAGACTGGATTACCAGCCAAGGTGCCTGGCCCTGGACCGCTGAGCCACGGCCCAGGACTTCTTTTGTCTTTTTACATAAATCAGTGCTATATTGAACACCTTTGACATCTGTGTGTTGGTGAAAAGAAATATTGAACCAAAGGAAAGTATAGTAAAAAAAAGTGCTTAGGCGAAAACCTCCCAACTCCATTGGATCCTCAAACTATTTCCCAAACCAGCTAACTCCACCCGTTTAGCCATCCTTTTTTTCTTTTTCATAAATCAATGCTGTTGACTACAATGAATTGGACAGCCATTCTTGCTCAAATGTAGGAATTGAGACTGCGCAGGCGTCTGAATCTATAGGTCTATATAGTCATAGTAGACAGAGTTAAAACATACACATCCCTTTTAGTCCATCACAAAGCGAGGTCACCGTGAACGTGACTTCAGCGTATAGACGAATTCAGAAACGGTTCTCATGGTCGCAGCTTACGTATTTCCTGTAGGCATAGCTGCAGGGTTTAAACCCTTCTACTACAGTGAACGGTAGAGTGACTGATGTTAGTCTGCCTCAAACGTCTCTTTTACCTGCTTTGTACTAACACTAACATTACAAAGATGCCCAGAACATTGGGATGAACCTGTGTAGTTTATGGCTGCTCCTCCAACAGAATGTCAAAATAGCCACCGCGGTGGCTGAGAGCAGAGCCATAAAGAGTAATGGTTGAGACGAAGCAGTGAAAGGTCCTGAAAGATACATAACGTCAGTCTTACCCAATACCCAATCTTTCTGTTTTATGAACACAAGGCTGCTGTACTTTATACCTCATATTAAGCATTTAAAGTATGAGGTATAAAGTACAGCAACCTTGTTGCACACAATACAAGGCATTGTTACACTGCAGAACAGCCATGTGTGGGTGCGTGTGTGTGTGTGTGTGTGTGTGTGTGTGTGTGTGTGTGCACGTGCGTGCGTGCATGTGTGCATGTGCGTGTGTGTGTGGGTGTGTGCGCGTTCGTTCGTGGTAAATTCTCTGAGTGGCCGTCCTGTCCTTCAGCGCCCTCTGCTGGAGACTCTCTATTTACGTAGACCTGAAGAGAACACAGAGAAACACACAGAACATGAAGGGTTAAAAACTACTGTGAAAAGACAGCCCAAAATATACCCAATAGCCTACCCAAAATATACCCCGGCATATAAAATATATGCCCAGGGCCCTAGAATATACCCCCCCGGGGTTAATGTGTGCTGGCCTGTTCCAGCCAAGATTCCACCTCAGTCCAGAACTTTTCTTTGGGGCCGTTCGTCGGGGGCGGGACTGCGGCGCTCTATTGAGCGGCCGGATGGGAACCGCGAGGTTCCCGGTTCGATCGCAGGCTCCTTCCTTGAGCAAGACTCTGAACTAGGGGTGCACGATTATGAAATTATGACCGATATCCCGAGCCACTGATTATTTGCAGGGTCATATCTGCCGATACCGATTATGTCCGATCTGATCTTATACAGAGAATCACAATAAAAACAATCCTATAAGCCCAATAGGAGCTTGGCCCAAAGTCTGTTTTGGGTAAAAGTATTCAATCGATATATAAATAGCATATACTCTTTTCCAAGTGTCTGTTTTCATAACTGAATGAGTTTATTTTTTGTCGGTGAAAACCGATTATAATCTGTATTATTTTGAGAGCGTTCCGATACCGATATATGGCATTTTTATGGCCGATTCCTACCGATTAATCGTGCATCCCTACTCTGAATGCCTAATTGCTCCCGATGTGCAGGTCGGTGCCTTGCATGCAGGTGTCCTCCGCCATCGGTGTGTGAATGTGTCCAAGAGAGGCACCGACGAGCGAGTCACCGTGCAGAGTGTTGCCAAGTTTATATACCTGAGCCGTTGGAGGTAATGTCCCGACAGAATGGAAAGTACGAGCAGGTAAGATGGTGTCATTACTTCCTGGTACAAGTGCTTTAAAACCCTGTAAGCCCCAACGATGCTTTTCGTCAACATTATTATATTAATTAATTACATAATAAAAAAAAATCCTGTTCTTTTTTCACATAAACATCATCATTGATGTCCATTGTTTAGTCTTGCAATGCCATTGGTCATGATATTTGCATATACATACCCCCACAGAGGCAGACACTTCAAAATCTCTGGACAATTTTAACCTATGACCTTTCACCTTTAACTAATGTTTTATTTATTATTGTGAAATATATCCCCCAAATGTAAATAATTATTTTATTATTATTATTTTAAGAATTATTATAAATGTGCATACAATTTGCATAAAACTTTATTTATTTATTTTTTACATAATTTCCTCTAATAAGTCCTAGTAGTACTTAATGTAGTGCCTAAAGTCCTATACACTGACACGAAAACGCGTATTCAGGGCGGAGTCACCACCCCCAGGGTAAGTTGAGATTTGCTCTCGTTCACTGCAATGCAATTTGCGGCATTTCCAAAACAATATTGCGCAGAGTAGCGATTATCAAACGTATTTGCAATGCCATACGTTGAAAGATCTGTTGCCCGTGGACAAGGCACGTTACTTCCGCAAGTTAGATATTATCGGCATAGATGTTTGTCCGTATGTGATTAAGGATTGGAAAAAGTTGCATTGGCTGCCATAGAAAATTTTGCCCAGGGTAAAAAAACGGATGTGACGTTTTTGGGCGTTCCTGTCTTGTTCCGTGTCAGTGTATACTTAATGGCACTACTGGTTGCCGACGGCCAGGTGGAAGCTCTTACGTGTGCCAGTACAAACTGATCTCCAAAACATGTCCGTTGAGTTTAACTTTGCTTTATTTTCTGCAGTCATTTTCCTATACAACAGATAAAACAATAAGAAAGAAACGGTAACAAACACAGGCGACCAGCCCTCCTGAACACAGTGGAAAACTGTTAAGGCCTATTCATAGTCTGGATTTTCGGTGATGAGGTGACCACCGCTCCGGTGGTGAGCTGATGAGCACCGGAGCTGAAATAACATTGAGCGGTGGTGAGTAAAAACAGAGAGATGGGCTGGAGCGGTGGCGGTGGTTTGCTCTTCACCGTGGCTCGTGACGTCATGTTGTAGTTCGGTAGTCACCTAACCACCGTAAATCCAGACTATGTATGAGCCTTTAGCCTCTGCCGTCTGCCACTGGCAATACCTGTGCCTGATCAGGAGCCTGGTTAAGTACCTGGGCTGGCCTTGACATTGACCAAGCTGCAGTGACATTGTCAATCAGGAAAACATTAGGTCATAATGGCTCTTACAAGTACAAAGTAGTAGTAAGGCTGAAATCTATTTTTTGCAAGTAGAAATATATCCGGGTCTTACAGGGTTATTAAAGATGAGATATCCCCATGATCATCAGGTACTATGATTATACTATAGTAGCAAGATTGTTGTGAATTATATCCATGCTGTCAGAATGGCAGCCTCTGGTGGACATTTTCCATACCCTGCACCCACAATCACACAGGTGCTTTCCACAATCACCACTCAACTCATTGACCAATCACAGTTTAGGTGTGCCCTATATAAGCCATCACTCACTCCACAGCCCTCACTCAGTCTCCAGCCTTCACACAGGCCACATGCAGAACCTGCTCTCACTGGTACTCATTCACAACGGCGTTTATGCTCATAACGTTACGTAAAGTGAGCGGACAGGCATTTACGTGGATTCCCACATTAATTTGGAATTCATGGAAATGGCCGTGAACTTGACGCTCACGTTGGTTGGTCGGAAACTCCGCAAAATCCTACGGGACCTCTGTAGGTGGCGGAGGAATCTACGGATTTATTCAGAAGGCTTTAGTCTTCATGCTGAATCAATAAATAGTTCCCAAATCTCAGATAAACTTTGTAGGCATGTACCCCCAACATTGGTCAGCACATAAAAAAATGATATATGATATATAAAAGCCGAGTGCACTTGTATGCCTAAATGCATGCATTCAAGGCAAGTTAGCCTAGAGTCCCATACAGAAACTGCCCCTGCAAGCCCGACACCTTTTTATTTATTAGGATATTTCTAGCATGCGCGATTGCGCTTCTCACTTGACAGCTTTCTACTCGCAGTGCAACGCGTTGTGAGCTTGTAGATCGACTTGCGCTGCATGTTAAAAAACAAACTCACAATTATAATAATAATATACACTTATCTGCATTCTGCACTGTACGAATCCAACGTTGTTTAGTGTAGTAATGCCTGCAGTAGGCCTATTTAAATTGTTTTGTTACTTGAGTCAGTCTGACTGTCGGAGTGTGTGTGTGTTAGGCTTACCATACGTCCTCTTTTGCCCGGACAAGTCCTCTTTTGTGGGGCTGTCCGGGCAGTCCGGGGGGGGTTTATAAATTCGTTCAAATGTCAGGGGTTTTACACGTATCGCCTGTATATGGGCACGTTCGGAAATACCACACCGGAGCGCACTCGCCCATTAGTTTGCATTGCACAATGCGCTCAGTGCGTTATTCCCGAACGAGCCCTGTGTATCGCTACGCTCACAGACCATTTAGACCAATGTGTATTAGAATGCACGTTCAATGGTTCGTAGTGGAAAAACACTGTGAGAGGTGGACTTCCCGGAATGTGTATTATTCATAACTCTAGTCTGTATGTGCTGCACGCTGACAGCACTTGTCCCGACCGCAGGCTGCAGATAGACTGTTGTGCTCTCCGTGAGGAAAGCTTGAAATGCCAAAGAACTATCTCATCATCATTGACATGCAGAAAAAGTATAGGCTACTGTTTTCTTAGCTTTGTGACTGGCCAATGAGAAGCAGATTGTATTGTCTGCAAAGGAACTATGTGTCTGTCACAAATAAAAGTTATGTCCTGCAAGCCCATGTCATGTCTACAACACAGACAAGGCAGCTGTGCGCGAGGTGAGTCCTGCAAATTAAATTGACCCAATATTATTTTGTACGACCTAGCAAAGCATAAGATAATGGTTTGGAGAATAGGCTGGTCTCTCTTTTTACAAGAGATAAGCCATTGCATACAGGTTCTTAAACTTTTTAATTTCAAGGACCCCCATAACTCTGAGAGTAAAACCAAATGGACCCATAAGAGTCCCATTTTATTCCATTTGTACAGTATCAGAGTTAAAAGTTATAAAAGGGTCCATTTGGTTCCATTTGTACTAGTACACTCTCAGAGTTACAGACCTGTAAGGGTCCATGATTTGGTTCCATTTGTACACTCTCAGAGTTACAGACCTGTAAGGGTCAATTTGGGTCCATGTGTTACACTCTCAGAGTTACAGACCTATAATGGGTCCATTGGAACCCCCTCAAGGAACCATGAGGGTCCCTGGATCACACCTTTGAGAGCCACTGCTTTAAATCAATACATAACTAATATAGAGCATATTTGATCAAATTTAGGAGCCAAACTTTTTTGACAAATGAATTTAATTCAAACAGACCCGCGCACGCACGACACATGCACATGCACATGCACGCGCGCATGTGTCCTCTTTTTGGTAATTCAGAATATGGTATGCCTAGTGTGTGTGTGTGTGTGTGTGTGTGTGTGTGTGTGGGGGGGGGGGGGGGGGGGGCGGACAGCAGCATGCTGCCACATTATTGCATCAGCACGTGCAATTCGGCCAGTATAGTAAGCCATCTCACCTTAATTAATTATAATATGGGCAACTGTAGCTGTGTAGGCTGTAGGCTACTACATTGATCTCATCATGAGATCAATCAAGTTTGGTGACAAATGTCCCGCGAATCATTTTAATATGACGCCATCATGCAATGAACTTGCACTTAGGCTGACAAAGAGGATATATTTTTTTTATATATTTTTTTATCCCACGATTCTGTAACCCATTTTTCACCCCTGTGTCAATCATCTAATGTGATCCTTGGCTCTACACACCCTCCGCCAACCTGGGGAGAGCAACGGACTTAACTCATGCTTCCTTCATGCTTGAGTGTCCAAGTTGCTCCTTTACACCTGACAGGGGGGAGTTTCCCTGGTTGGACGTAGCGCGTGGAAGGAACACGTTATTCCAACCAGTTCCTTTCCCCTCCTGTTTTTGTGAGGGTACCTACCCTAGGGGACACGGGGAGAACATGCGAACTCCACACAGAAAGGCCCTTTCGCCAACCCCGCCTTCGGGTACAAAGAGGATCTGACAAAGAGGATAGACTACCCGCCGTATGGTTTAACATTTAAATAGCTATAGCCTATGCCTACGTGTCCATGATCAGAACAAATCCATTCTCCACATGGCAGCAGACATGTCTGCAGATGACAGTGAGATGATATTAATCTATTCCCCGCATGAATCAATGCAGCTCTGATTACTGTCTCTTTACTTCTGCAGGCGAGTGTGCAATTGTTCTTTCTTTTTTTTATAACCCTGCAGTGCATTCATCAATAAGGGCTTTTATCATTGCCAAGTTGTAATATAGCATTTGGTCGTGTGGTGAACAGTACAAATTAACTTCTTTCTCATTATGTGAAAGTAACTATAACATCAGTTAACTTATTAACGTTCTGACAACAAGGAGTGAAGCAATGCGTTCCAAGTTGGCAAGCTTCGTTTATAATTATATACATATAACTCGTGCTGTTTGCTTGAAGATCTGTCCGTGCAGAGACCCTCCTGTCAAAATTAACTGCTCTACAAGCCCATCGCGCTGTTGTATATAATTTAAAGTTTGGGAATCCTCTGTGCCGGCTATGATGACGTATTTCGAGATTTCCTGTTGCCTTATATGGTGTAGAATGGGCGTGGATGTTCCAACTAACCAGGCGACACCAAGCGAATCGCTTGGGAAAAATGCGGAAAGGATACACTCATTGATCCGCACAAATGAAGTGATTACACAAGCTTCTCTGAATAACACGTCCTCTCAACGTAGCTTGATCAGACGGATAAATACGATATCTGTTTACGCCACAGTGTAACGGTGGCGCATTTCTTTTTGGTGAATGAGGACCACTGAGTACGCCACAACACCACTCACTTCTCTGCAGCCGTGTGTCCATGACAAACCTAAGCCTTTGTTCCCCTGTACTGTATTGACTTTAATATATTGTTTGTATACAACATGTTGATGTTGACTATTTTGCCATAACCCAATTCAGATGTTCTAGTCACTAGTGTCAAATGCCCAGTGTGTGCTAATTTGTAGGCTATACCTGTTTATACCAATCCATCCATTCTGTTGACATACAGTATGTTGTTCTGAGTTATATTTATTTTACGTGTCATATTATATTGTCATTCGTATGGTACTTTACTGTTTGAATACTAGTTGCTAATGTATTCCTTTGTTTGCTCTGTCTGTAGAAACCTGCTATTGTCGAAATATACTTTGGTGTCACAAACTGCCTCTTTGATCGGAGAACCTTGGGTGGTCAGATCCAACTACTAACACAACCAGCAGAGAATATTTATTAAATATGTTTTTCTAAAAAGTGTGCAGAAAGTGTTAAAATTATGTTTTAATGTGGCCACACCCACCAGTTCATTAAGGGCGCGTTCAGAAATAGCGCACTGTGCAATGCAAACTAATAGCCGAGTGCGCTCCGGTGCGGTGTTTCTGAACGCGCCCTAGGTATACATTGACATAACAACGCGTCATCAGAGCGGAGGGAGGGGCGTCAGCTGCGACTCCGCGGCTCCGCCCACCCCCCAGGGTAAGATTTGTGATTTGCTCTCGTTCACTGCAATGCAATTTGCGGCATTTTCAAAACAATATTGCGCAGAGTAGCGATTATCAAACGTATTTGCAATGCCATACGTTGAAAGATCTGTTGCCCGCGGACAAGGCACGTTACCTCCGCAAGTTAGATATTATCGGCATGGATGTTTGTCCGTATGTGATTAAGGATTGGAAAAAGTTGCATTGGCAGCCATAGAAAATTCTGCCCAGGGTAAAAAACCGGATGTGATGTTTTTGGGCGTTCCTGTCTTGTTAAAAAACCGGCTGTGACGTTTTTGGGCGTTCCTGTCTTGTTTCGTGTCAATGTATGCCTGGTTTTCACCATAGCACCATCCACCTGAAGTTAAGCCACGCCCACAGCTGTTGTGGTGTATTTCGTATTTCGACAGGGAAGACATATTTGAATATTCTAACCACACCTGGGGGTCTATTAGAATAATGTTAACTCCATGGACGCATAAAAAACACCTGGGGGTCTATTAGAGTAATTTTAACTCCATAGACGAATACAAAACAACTGGGCGTCTATTAGAGTAATGTTAACTCCATAGACACATACAAAACACCTGGGGGTCTATTAGAGTAATGTTAACTCCATAGACACATACAAAACACCTGGGAGTCTATTAGAGTAATGTTAAGATGGTGTCACATTACTTACTGGTACATGGGCTTTAAGAGTAGATGAGATGGTTTCTCATTGACATGGTAGAGTGGGAATGGGTCAAATCCACCAATGAAATCAACTGAAAAATAAAACAAATGGAATCAAACACAAAATAATTATGAAGGAAATGAAACACAAAATTAACAAACAACATTAATGAAAAACTTAAAAGGACAACAAACAAGAACAACAACTGAACAAAACAAATGTGTGGATTAAATGGTGTAAGGAATGCTTTGACGTGAGTGGATGGAATGTATGCGGATGGAATGCAGCGGAGGTGATGTGAGGCGAGGCTGTGTATGTTTTCTCTCGGTTTCATGTCATTATTCCGAACTCTCAATATTCCGACCTCCCATAATTCCGAACTAACACTATCCCTTTCGCGGGGCAGCAGTGGTCCAGGGGTAGAGTGAACGGATGTTCGAACCGGGGTTACCCCAGAGTTAGTGACGAAGTGTCCTTGAGCAAGACTCTGAACCCCTAATTGCTCCCGATGTTCAGGTTGGTGCCTTGCATGGTTTCCTCCGGCATTGGTGTGTGAATGTGTGTGTCGTCAATTGGACAAAATGTCATTTAGCGACTTTTAACGACGCCTCTAACTTTTTGTAGTAAAGTCTGAGAGATACATTCAACAAGCAGACGAGGATCAATTCGCCTAGTGGATTGGCCAACCCTGCTGTGAGAAATGTTCCGTTGGACGCTGCATCTGAGTGGAGCAACAGAACAATACCTTAGTGCTTCTGTTGCAGTGCAGCACAAGCTGTACCACTTTGAATGGTCCCATCAACTCAACACAGAACAGATTGCAGTGGTCGTCTTCAACACGGTGTCCTTGCGCTGGAGGACGTTGCCCCCGGCGACACGCAGACTAGGAGAACGTCACCCAGAGATTCCCTCCAGACATGGCTACCATGTAGCCGTGCCGCTGGAGGACCATCTACGTCTGGGGAGGGATCCCTTACTGCAACGTTCTCTATGCCTATGACGTCGACGCACAGAGATGGTTCAAACCACAGGTTTGTTCCAGAAGCGAGGTACTACCACTCTGCCTGTGTCTTGGGGAAGGTCATCTTTATCCATGGAGGATGCACCCAGCTGACTGTACTCACTAATGACATCTGCAAGTTGGACACCAGCACAATGGTCTGGTCTGTAATCAAGACCAGAGGAACTCCACCACCTATATCAATAGGCCATTCTGCCACCATCATCGGGACCAAGATGTTTGTATTTGGGGGCAGGAAGGGCTATATGAGTCAGTACTCCAACACCATAAGAGTGTTTGACACAGAGACCAACCTCTGGCTGAGCACGCCTTCTAGACAGCCTCTTCCAGAAGGAGACTACGGTCACTCAGCCTTTACCTACAATGGAGAGCTGTACATAATTGGTGGTTACAATGTTGACTCTAATGATGTGTGGAAATTCAGTCCAGAGACCTTCTCCTGGAAGAAGGTTGAGTCCAAGGGGAAAGACCTGTCTAAGTTGTATAGTAGGTGCGGTAGGACCAGATGTTGCATGGTGGAAGATCGTATCTTCCTCTTTGAAGGACAAAAATACAACACATCCAAAGACCTGTACGTCCTAGACTTGAGTCCTAGCCTGAAGACCTTATGTATTTATGTATATGTAAGGAGTTATTCAGTACGGTCTGGATCAGTTTGAAGTCCCACACGATATCAGGTGGGAACTGAGAGCCATGACTACCAAGCACAACTGAAACTACATCAGTCCGCTAAAGATTTAATAGAATAAAATGACTCACTGGCGCCGATTCATAAACCACAGCACAGATCACTTGAGCACAGTCCACAATGCTCTGCTGTATTTTACAGTGAAAGCATTATTAAACAAATGCTTCTTGTTTGGTTCCTGCACCAAATTAGCATATTTTGATTTATTCTTGTGATCAATAATGAGACCCAGTTAGAGTATGATGTTCCAATATATAACTTTCTGTGTCTGTTTGCAGCCATGACTGCCACCAGAAACAAAACACAAAGAAACCGTCCACCAGATCACCCCAAAATATCCAACCTACAAGCTCACAGCGCTTGAAGCTCTGTTATTTTCACCACTTCAGTGCGACACAGAGCATGTGAGCGGAGTGGAATGGGGAGCGGAGCGGCAGGAGTTTGAATCGAGTGTGGAGCAGGTTTTAAAAATGCGTCAGAGCGGCTTCGTAGTGAGGACCGCCTGCCGCTCCAAGCCACTCCGGTCCGGGGGCCGTGCACCATGTGTTGGAGCATGCCCGGTCGCACGGACAGACACAGAGACATGCAGCATTTTTTGCTAGAAAGTATTCACAAATATTCCATGATTTACAAATGTGTTTACAAGATTTGCAAATGTTTTCTTATGATTTGCAAATGTTTTTCCATGATTTACAAATGTATTTTGTATTTTTACAAAGAAAATATTAGATTTTTGTGTGTATTTATCCTAAAAAAACATTTGTAAATCCTCAATTCTGCGTGTGAATTGTAAATCTTCATTTGGCATTCCTTTTTCCTGTTGAATCATTTTGAGACAACTTTTTTATGATATTTTTTTACAAATGTATTGTCCTAGTATCCACAAAAAAACGTGTAACTTGTAAGTTGGCATTTAAATACATGTGTTATGATTTTTACAAATATATGACAATTTGTAAAAAATAATTTATACTTGCAGGCGCATTTATCAAAAAATATAATTTGTAAATCATCAACTTTGTGTCAATTGTTGCCACTGCATTTGTGGATTTTCTCAATGCATTTGTGACACCAGCATGCAGTAAAAATGTTTCAAAAAGGTGATTGGCTGCCTTGTTGCTAGGCTGCCTCTAGAGGGACGGCGAGGAGAATTTATCGGTCCATGGGCCGTCCAGCCGACCGTCGGCGGCATGAGGCAATTCTGGCGAGTGAGGCTGCCAAGTGAGGCTGCCCCAAACTAGAGCTGCTTTCTTTGTGCACGGTCAGAGAATACAGTAGGCTACTCTACGCACGGACCCTCTCATTATCCTTAGACTGTCAATTTGTCTGCCTATTGTTTCGTTACAGAACTGCAGACTCACTCCTACGCTTTACGACGTAATTTGAAGAAGACTCAGCTTTTCAGACTACACCTCAGCCCTAGTAGCACTCGACACAGAGAGATATGATCGCCTTGCATAAAGACAGTGGTCGTTTGTGTTACGTTTGGGCTTTGTGTGTGTGTGTGTGTGTGTGTGTGTGTGTGTGTGTGTGTGTGTGTGTGTGTGTGTGTGTGTGTTTGTCTGAGCACGGAAATAACGTTTTTCACCACCAAGTGTCACTGTTGCGCATCCTAGCACGCAGGCAGGCAGGCAGGCCAGGGAGGAGGGCTTGTACAGTACAGTACAGTACAGTACAGTACAGTACAGTACAGTACAGTACAGTACAGTACAGTACAGTACAGTACAGTACTACAGCACAAGTACAGTACAGCAGCACTTTTTTCTCCATTATGCATATTCTAACTTTGTTCTTTTGTAAATGAACACAACTCTGACAAATGGAACCAAATGGACCCCGCACAAGTAGACCACAAATAGCATGCTGCGTTTTGGTAAGAAACAGATTGGGGTAATCAACACAGTGAGAGGAACAGGTGTGGTAAAACCCTCCCGTCCTGGCTGTGCTGCTCGCTAAACTATAGAACATGGTACAGTGAGCCCATGAAGGCCTGCTCTTAAAACACCCATTGTTTTTAAGTCTTGCAAGCCGAGGCCAAGACAAATCTGTGCGGAAAACAAGGGAAACAACACGACATGGCAGCTTTTCACTGGATGTAATTATTCAGCAGATTTTCTCTGATCCCGCTCCGCGGCTGAAAAGCCGTTACGACACTTCCTTTCCTCCGCTCGCTCTTTTGTTATTGTAATCAGCCCTTTGCAGCGTGTGCGCGCGTGAGTGGGTGCACACACTTCTGCAGTCTCATTTCCACACTCATTTGAAGTGGCAGATTAAAGTGACACAGGCTCCTCTCTCTCTCTATCTCTCTCTCTCTCTCTCTCCCTCCTCTGTGATAATATGTTCATGATAATGGTCTCTTGTACAGTCAGTCAGACACACATGGCTCCTCGGTGCAAAAATAAACAGTGTACACTACCCGACTTTACGATAATAAGGGACAGTATGTCGGGACACAGTGTTGATAAGCTTCATGTGGTGCACAGCAGTGCCAGTCCGCAATGCTTTGCACTCTTCCCACTCCACTATGTCGGAACTATAGTCTAATACCTGTTACCCGTAAAAAGTCGTTGGCCGCTCCTAGGCTGTGAGAGACGGCATCGCACACGAGCAACCAGCTGCTCCAGCACCCGGAAAACAAACACAAGCACAGCGGCGAATGGGAAGAGTGCAAAGCATACAAAGCATCCTCTTTTACAACTTTTACACCAGGGACTAGTTTGCTCCACATCTGAAACGGAGAAGCCGTTCACATTTGTGTCAGGTTTTATCAGTAGTAAACTCCTGTCCTCCTGTCAACCGCCCTCCTCCTCCCAGCTTGAGCAGCATGGAATCCTCCCTCGTTTGAGTAAGGATGCGCTGTGATTGGCCACAATGGCCAGTGCACTTGTGCATTGGCCAGTGGCCACTCTGAGTGGTAGTCGGTGGGAAATGCTCTCACCACAGAATTTACTAATATTCCGGCCATGATAATCATTCTGGGACCCAGCTGTTGGTACGCAGAAGCGCTTCCCGGCGCTTGATTGACAGCGCATAATGAATTTTGATGACGCATTCGCACTGGTGCACCGCCTGTGTGCAGGCCTGCCTATACGTCCATTTTTGTTACATGTGTAGCCTCTAGCAAAGCTTAAATGAACCTCCCGATTTTTAACAATACAGTCATGCCCAAAGACAGTGGCTATGTGTGTGCCAAAGGAAAATCACAAATCTTAAAAAAAAAAAAAAGAATAAATAAACAAAACCGCTATAACTTTGACTCTGGCTCAAATCCTTTCAAACCAGCACTTGATGTCTCGCCAGCACGCTATTGTTTGAAAAACAAAAAACACAAGCTTTGTTGCGCCTTCGTTGGAGTAGGGGATGGCAGTCCCCCCCCCTCCCCCTTCGTTGGAGTAGGGGACGCCAATCGTCCCCCTAGTCCCCCCCCCCTCCCTTATACAAACACAGTAAAGCTGCCAACTGTCCCGTGCCGCTAGAGAACAAACGGACGGACGTTCCTTCAGAGGTCAGCCCAGAACAAAGTGGAGAGAGGAAACCCACTCAGAGGGAAGAGTCAATTAGTTTTGTCTTATGTCGACCTGACCCCCCCAACCCCGCGTCCCCCCATCCCCCCCAGTCCTCCCTTCCCTCCACAAGATGGTGTATTACCCTCGGGGGATTATACTTAGGGGTGATTGATTATGAAATACTTCCCTTTGAGAGAGAGAGATCAGGTGGGCTGGCTGGTTGGTTGTTTGAGGCTAACCGCTCACAGCTGCTGAAATCTTACTGGCATGTGACCACCATGCTCTTTTAAAACATGCACGTTAGGGTTTAACACAGAGTGACTGATTAGGCTACTAATGATTGACAGGTGCAGCAGCTTTGGGAGCGTGCCTGAATATGTCTGTTCTGGAGAGAGTGACTCCATGCCCAGCGCAGACAGGAAATTATACGTTCTCATCAGACATTCATATTTTGCTAAAGTGTAAATAAGCTCTGTATCTGGTTAATTGTGGGAGGATGCAGGAATCACGGGGTCCTGCTGATTTTAGCTTGACCACCCGTCCCCGCCTGCAGGTATTTATAAATACCGCCCACGCCTCCAACATTTATGTTGGGTCCCACTGGCTCCCGTTCCCGTTGCAGGGTTCAGATTGGACATTTGACCACTCATACCCTAACGCACGCACGTACGCACGCACGCCACGCACGCACGCACACACGCACACGTCTGTCTGTAACTATTGAGACTAGCGTAAAATACTCAGAGTAAATAAAGAGTTAAATTATCGTTACACATCTGAAAGAAGTCAATACAATGGTACCAAAATATTGTTTAGTTTTGGGTCTGAGAGGCTAAATCTCATCAGTGGTCCGTGGCTCAAATATGAATATGGATGCACTGGTATATATGGCAAACAAAATATATTTGCATCAAATGTCTGCCAAAAAACAGGGGGATCGACAAGCGTGACTGAAGCCTCTACTTCTTCATCCTTAGAGAGAGAGAGAGAGAGAGAGAGAGAGAGAGAGAGAGCAGTACAGTCACATCAGAGCAACCTCCACAGAGAGACAGCTTTAAGCCTGCTATCATCACAGACAGGTGGTGTGTGTGTGTGTGTGTGTGTGTGTGTGTGTGTGTGTGTGCGTGTGTGCGTGTGTGCGTGTCCATCCATGACACAACATCGTCCACTGTTGTGAGAGCCACCGCAGCGGAGCGGGCCTGCCTGCGTTTGAAACCAAAGCATTAGCATGTGGACACGCAGCCTAGCGGAGCGGTCAGTCTCCCTGAAGTTTGAAACACAGTTCTGGCCCAACTTTAAAACATTACTGCCCAGCCCTCTAGGCCAGCGGAAGAATTTACACTGGGGGAAGAAGTATACGCCGGAAGTGTGGAAGGCACGTTACGTCACGCTGCCACTCAGGTGACTATACTGGCCAATCACAGCGGATCTTTTCCAGGACTTATCAGACCTGAACGTGCACTCTGTGACGAACTCTCATGCTTCCGCGGGGCTTCGCAAGGAATCACGGGAGAACTTTGCCCTCCCTTCAGCACATGCGCTCCAGAGCCGGAAAGGGCGTCCACCTTTATATGTCCAATGGTTACTACAATGAGAGGTCTATAGATGCTAGTGGTGGAAGCTAACGGAGGCTAAGAAAAAGCCGTCAGTTTATGCTTCATATCCATGGATTGTCGTAGTAAATCAGTGTCAAGTGTACAGTAAATTACATTTTTTTAATCCTGTATGATTCCGAGTGTAATTCTATTGTATCCTGTATGATTCTGATTCGACCCCACCATTTATTTTCTGTTTACCAAAGAGCTGGAGAGGCAGAGAAACTCCTGCTGCTGAACAAACACTATGATTCCTGTCACAATATAGAGCCATTTAACACTGACTTCCTTCAACAAAGAAGTACCACATTCACCTACATTAACTAACCAAATGGACCGGTCAGGGTCCATTTGTACCCCCCATGGAGTTAATGTCCACCAGAGAGAGAGAGAGAGGTCATCACTTCAGACCTAACGTTTCCCGGCCACCTGATTGGCCAACCCTCTGTGTGACCCCTGACCCCAGAGAGCCAGTGAGGTCAGCACAGCGCCGCAGCTGGGCCATTCATCAGCGCTGTCCGTCCGTCTGTCTGTCTCTCTGGTTTCATTCTGTCTGCTTTCTAACTCTTTCATCTCATCTGGTACATCCATCCATCCATCCATCCACACATCAACCCACCCACCCACCCATCCATCCATCCACCCACCCCTCCATCCATCCATCCACCCCTCCATCCCACCAGAGAGAGAGAGAGAGAGAGAGAGAGGTCCTTTATTGAGCACTCCTCCTCGCCCCATGTTTTCGGCTTATCCAGATGGCCAGCTTTGCCGTTGCCGACATAAAGTTTGCCAGTGTGTGTGTAGCTATCTCAATACTTTGGCCCAAAAATTAAAGGTTGAGTTGTATAATCGTCCCCCAACCTCATTAGCCATCCCCCAACAGCCTGGGACATTGATCAAACAAATGAAAAATGGTGTCTGTCTGGGTAAAGAAAAGACAGCCCTCCCCGTGTTCAGGATCAATGTGTGCCTTGTGTCTGTTCGTGTACTATCCTCCACTGGAGGTCAGCCCACCGTTTGTCAACCGGTAGCTTAATTGTACAGGCACCGCCAGCAGCCTTTTGGGGAGGAGCCTGGGCCAAAACACTCAGTCCACCTCGATGCTTTCATGGCGTGCAGAGACTGACAGTGCCTCACCTTCACGCACAGAGAGAGAGAGAGAGAGAGAGAGAGAGACATCAGCAGGTGTAGGGGAGGGGGTGTTACACTGTTACTCTG